>NW_009612919.1:0-19415 GCF_000690535.1 Cariama cristata | reverse complement strand
TGTATAACCCCCCCCCCCCCCCCCCAAGCTGGGGAGGAAGCATACAGCACATCAATGAAGAGGAACTGCTGAGCAGCCCTTTTTCTGGTTCAGCTTTCTGCCATGGACATCTAAGACACATTCATTTTGAAATAGAAAGCTGACTGGTTATTCTGCACCGTGTCACCCAAGAAAATCACTTCTTTTTTTAAAGAAGAAGAGACAGAGAAGCCAATTCCTGCAAAGCATCATTTTTGTGCATGTCCTTCCACACACTCTTGCTTCTCTAATTCTGCTGAGGCTGCTCTTTCACTGGGGAAACCAGGAAGGGAGAGGAAAGGTGCTATGTCCGGGGCATCTAAATGTGTTTGGTTGCTGACTGCAGGATGAGGATGCCGGCGTGGACAGGTGCCTGGCAGTGTATTGCACTTCTGTCTTTGGAAACCCAGCGGCCCTTTTTGTTTTAATGGATCTGTTTTAACTCTTGGACTTTCCTCAAAGCGGGGTTCTCAGTCTGTGCTGAATCCTTTTAACGTAATTAGGTGGGATTTGAATTGGCAGCCCACTAAACACCGTAAGTAACTGCTGGCGCAGCTGCATTTGTTGTAGCAACCTGGCTGCAATGCCGCTAGCAGAGCATAAATGTGTTTCCCTTTGCATTAGAAGAACAGATGGTTTCCTGTGGGTCTTGAGCATAAGCATTGGCATTTTAATTCGAATAATTCTAATAGTAATGCAGTTACAGTGTGTGCTGATCCCAGGACACGTCCATTCCTGTTGTATCACTTGTGCTGGTTTTGCAGAGAGGAGACAGTCCTGGCCACGCGTGCTGCTGGAGGCTGCCCGGGGAGGCTGCCATGCCGGTGCTGCCTGCGAGGCCGGGCACCCTATGGCCCCTGCTGCAGGCACTGACCTATGAGCTGCCGCACCGACGGGGACTGCAGAGCTTGGGACATTGCTGTCGGGAACAGAAGGCAATGCATGCAACCTCTGTGATGTCCGTGTACAGGGTATTGAGTGCCTGTCCTGTCCTCCTTCTGCGCTGTGCTTTCCTGGGGGTGAGGAGAGTGGGGGGAAAATGGAGTGGATTCAGGAGAGAGAACGACACTCTCCCTCATGGACATCGTAGAGCTCAAAGTACTTGAATGTCTCTGCTGTGGTGGGAAGCTAGATACTTTGCAATCGTGCTAAAAAGGTACTGTATAGAAGACTTCTGGTTTGACACCTTTTGTCCTGACCGGTGCTGACTTTAAAGCAGGTGAGGTATGTGCTGGAGTGGCCTTGAAGTGGCACAGGAATAACAACAGGGGAAACTGGAGTGGAAGTTCCCTGCAAAGCTGGTAAAAGGACAGTGTGAAGCTGAAATGTCATTCAGCTGCAAAAGAGATGAAAGTCGCTTTTGCTTGAGTACAGCCCCTTTCTTATACCTCCACCTGTGATCTTTGTGACTATGTATTTGTCAAAAATGGTTTTCAATTTCCTGTTGTGCAGGGTGTGTGTAGTTAGAAAGCTCTTGTGCTGGCTTTCTGGGCAGCTAGGAATAAAACCCAATGCTGCTGATATCCCTGCCACCAAACTGGGCCCAGCAACTTTTATTCTCATCCTTCACACTTGGCAAAGCGAGACAGAAGATGTGATTTCTTTAGCATAGTGCTGAACTGTGGGCTGTAACAGGAGCATCCTTTCCAGGGGACTGCTGCTGGACGATTACATTCCAGACCCGCTATGTGCTGCTTTCTCTGTTTGAGACCAGGAGATTTAGACCTGTGGCACCTGGAAGAAGCTAAGATGTGTTTTTGTCCATCCCATCATCAGGTTTACTTTGTTTCTGTCAGAAATGCCTAGTTTGCATTTTAACAGATGCATCAGGGATAATGCTTCTTCCTCTTGAGTACTGCTGGTGGTAGGATGTAAAACCTATAGATCAGCTGCCTGTGGAGCTATAGTTTCACCTCACAGTGTATTAATTTCTCTGCCTCATTTCTTCTCCTCCCTGTTTAAAAGTGCTTTTACTTTTAAGTGCTTTTCCAAGCTGTGGAAAGCTAATGACATTCAGAAACTTTCAGTCTCTGGCACAGAGAACACAGTTCTTCTGCATTCTCTGTCAACAAGTGTTTTATAATTCGTTATTCCTGTAACATCTAAGTTTTTGAACATTTATGGGTTGTTTATATGTATTAACTCTATGAATTCAGAACATACGTATCTTGCTAATGCATCAGATCTGTTCCTCAGGCCTCTTGTATTTCCCTGTCTTCCTTACAATCATGCTGTATTAATTCCTTCAGAGATTAACAGTGTCTGCCTACAATTGTGTTGGGAGTATCTTGAGAATAAAGAAGCCAGCTAAAATTCAAAGCAGGACAAAGCAATCCGGATACGAAATTTGAAAGTGCTGCAAAATTATAGCTAAAAAAGATCAAGCACCTCTGTTTCAAAAGCTGCACTGTCCTTTTCGCATCCCTCTGGGTAGTAAATGACCTGCATTAAAACAGTTTAAGTGAGCAACAAAACACATCTATGTGTAAGCAGCAAAATGAGAGAAATAGAGCAAGAGGAGTCCAAAATGGTTTTGTGAGGTGACTTGGAGCCTTCTAACTTAAGATCGGTGTTCTGGATCATTGTGCAGAAAAATAACTCTTTGTCCATGTGAATGGATTCAGACAGGCTTTAAAAGGAAAGGGTGACGTGAAGTCTGGTGCTTGGTTTTGCCTTGTGATGACAACACTGTCTTTTGGGGTGACCTCTACTGCCATCTGCTCGGTCCCCCCTTTCCTCTGATGCTCCCTTGGAAGTGGGCCAAGACAGTTTCACACTGGGAAGCCGTGTATAAGCCGAAGAGCGGGGTTTCACAGCATGGAAAATATTTGCTCTCTTCTGCCAGTCTCCTCCTTCCTTTTCCTTAATCTCTGAACACCTTCGTGCATAATCTCGCCTATAATTATAACCACATTGGAACCAAGAGTGTGGTACCTAGTAATTACTTTATTAATTAATATTTATTTGTTCATAAGACTTTCATTCTCTTTCACTTACGTTAAAAAACTGGATTTTTATTTGCCATTGTTCAAAGTCAAGAATGTAGCGTGTATTTAAAAAACACACACAAACCCAACTCTTTTTCTGTTTAGGGGAGAAAAAAAAAAATCCCAACCACAACCCATATTCAAGACTTCCCAAGAAATTAAGCAAAAGTAGTAATTGTCTTTAAGGAGTTAAACTTGTGGAATTTTAACTGAGAACTACACAACCTTTTTAGGTAGTTGTGGAAAGGAAAGATCTGGGGTGTGTGTCCCGTTTGCAGTCCAGCTCTAGGATGTCTGTTTTGCAAAGCTGCACCCGGGGAGGTTTAAGTGCCTGGAAAGGTGTAACACAAGTGACTTTGCATTGCCTCCTTCCCCTGTCCCTGTCCTCGTCCCCTGCGCTCAGGCTGTGGGCAGGGGCTGTGCCTGGCCTGCCAGAACAGACCCTGCGTCCTGAGCTCCGGTGTTGCTTTGCCTGGACACTCGTACACCAACACGAGTGAATCACATGCTTTACCATCTTAGCAAAAGTTGCAACTTCTATTAAAAACCCCCGAAATGTTTTATCAGTGATTCTGGCAGCCCAGGGATTTGTATGAACAGCCAGCTTCCTCAAAGGCTAAAGGGACTGAACAGGGATGCATGTTTTACGCTGTTGTTCTGGGAGAATGGAGATGAGGCTTCAAAACTGGCTTGTGCTGGCAGACACAGCCAACCAAGATGTTTGAGCTGAACAGCTCAAACTGATATCCAGATGTTTTCTTGAAATGTGCTGGTTAAAGGAAAAAAAAATTAATGCATCTACAGGATACCAATACATCATCCTAGCTTATGGCTTTATCTAATTCAACTTTTTATTTAGATTCTAATTTTTCACACCGTTCAGAAAACTTTCCTGAATAAGGAGCAGGAAGGACTATGGAAAGCTGAGCGCTTGTTGACTCTAGTGGCCCAGTCCTCTACAATCTTATCCTCATCTAATTAGCAAAGCAAGGTAACTAGAGGGTAGCATTTTGTATAAACTCATAGATACAACCCACTGCCTTGCAGGGTTGCACAGAACAGGTTGTAAATCACTCAGTGCCGCTTTAACCTACACGTGGCTTCATCTCCTGCTCTGAGTAGATAAAAGGAATATAATAGGGAGCAGGTATTACTTATGCCCACGTTACACATACTTAGCTATGGTGCTCCTTTTAGGAATGTTTCCTTCTCTAGAGAGCTAAATAAGAACTGTCATCCTGAAAATGATGACTGATTAAGAAACTGCAACACGGAAATATTAGAAGAGGGAACAGCATGTGTCCCTTGTAAAGGGCTGTAGCAACTGTGGCAAACAAAACAACTGGACTTGGTTCCTGGGGATATCTTTAAAAATTCGAACGTGAAGTAACCCAAGAGGAGCTGGTTGTACATCATCGATGGTGTAGTCTGGTTTTGCCCAGCATCCACCACCTTCAAGCCAAAACTTTGCAGGGAGCTTCAGTAAGAAAAGTACGTTGTAACTACACAGCAGTTAAAAAGGTATAATTTCTTGTCAGAAATGTATCTGGCCAACTTGTAAAGGCTTTTTTTCTCTTCTTCCGTGGCTGGTTTTGTTTAAGACCTGCTTTGCAACAGAGCCAGTAAAGCTAGGCTTTTTTTACTTCAGAAAGTGGACGAAGGTACTGCAGATTAATCGGCAAGGCTGGACGTATTTTATTAACGCCACCATGCGGGAAGCCTGATTCTGATTTATTTGCAGAAATTTCACAATTTGGCAGTGCTGTCTGGCAGACTTCCTCCTGATTTTCAAATGACTAGATATTAGGATTGGTCTGAGAAGAAAGCTTTGTTTGAACGTGAACTTCAGCTAGAGATTACCTGTGAATTTTCTTGAGATCCTAATGCACACACGTAAATGTTAAGAATTTAGAAGAAACTGGTAGTTACTGATCAAAGTAGTCAGTGTTTTAATTCACATATCTGATCTAAACCGAGCTTTCCAAAAGCTTCTGTCTAAATTTAAATGGGCTGTTTATAGCAACCAACCAGTAATACAATATACTGAGCAAAATACGCTGAGCATATGAAACAAGCCGGGTTATTAAGCCATGAATAAATTATTGGTTCAAATCAACTTGCACTAATGATACTGCCCATTTAAAGAAAATGTACTATGTAATTCAAAGTGTTTTAGAATTAATAATAATAATTACATTCTTAATCACCAGGAGGCAATGTTTCTTTCCCTTGCAGCTGAGGAAACCTTAGTAATGCAGGATTTATACTTCTCTAGACATAAGCCTCTAATTTCTCCATAGCAATCATATCAGACACGTGCCGTTGGGTTTATTCTCCTCTGCTGAATGGGGAAAGTGAAAGAGAGATTGCAAATTTGGCCCTGTATATTGTTTTACGAAGAGAATGGCTTTGACTCTTAATTCCTCTTCTGTGGGGAATTGCCATGTCCAGATTTGAGTTTGGTGTTTGAAATTGGAACAAAAAGTCAAAATTCCCTGCAGACTGAAGAAGGTTGATTCCAGCTTGTCAAAACACTTTGTTATTGCTGAAACATGAAAACTTGTAAATGTGAATATAAAGTAAAATTGAATATTTGCATATAGATAAGTTGAGATGAGGTAAGCTGAAGCACAGTTACCTATCGAGCTAATTCATTTAGTCATTTGCTACAGAAAACTTTGTTCAAATATCAGCATGTTTCCCATGAAGATTTGGTGCAGCAACATTTTCTTTACTTGACAGAGAACACTGCCTTTGAAAACACGTGCCCCTAACGGCTCCGCACAGTTGGGAAGAGGACCCAGGCCTCTGGGTATTCAGCGCCCAGCTCTGCCCACAGGGTCACCGCTCCTTCAGCCCACAGGCAACCATGCCTTGGGGATGCAAAGCTCACCCACGGGAGGGGCGGCCAGCTGGGTTTTGGCAGGAAACACAGAGGTGACCTTTTTTCGTGTATAGTATCTTGTGCAATGAATCATTCTATAAATTTTGGAGGCTTTACTTTAGACAAGAAGTACATCTTATCTGGGTAACCAGGTTATCTTCAAGTATGGGTGGCTGCTTTCACCAGTTGTGCTGGTTGTCACCCGTGGGAGCCTCGTGCCTGGTGCATCTCTCACCCAGACAGCGTGGTTTTGGCTTTCTTGGAGACCACTGAGCTAACTGGGAAGTTAGGCTTACATGATGCAGGCTTTTCATAGAGGAGACTTGTAAAGATCTGTCAGATTTGCAAGCATGCATTTTCTGTGAATACGTCCTACATCTTTTCTGGCCACTATTCAAGCTTGGGCTCCTATAGCATCAGCTCGTGCCAGGCACAGCATCTTCCCTCCCTGCCTAGCCCCAGCCACTGCTTTCTGGCATATTTTCTTCTCCAGTTGACTTGTTAAGTGAAAGCTTTGTGTGTCAACTGTCTTGTAAGATTTTTCTTACAGATTCAATGTAGTAGTCTTTAAAAATGAACTCTCTTATTAGAAAAGCTGCTATGTTTTATTAATATTATATATGACACCGGTGTGCTTGGCTGTGTGTCAGGGAGGAGTGCTCCCTTAGGGCACATTATCTCCGTGTTGCCCAATACGCATTTACTTGAACTTTTCTGTGAGACAGCTCCTTCTGGCAGCTGTTGGCAATGGAGCACAGGACCAGATGACCCTCAAGTCTGCTTTCATGTGGCTGTTCTCATGCTGAGAGCATTCATCAACCCTTTGGTCTCCATGAGGTATAAGAAAGCGTTACCTTAACAGACCTCTGTGGAGTAATTCAATGTGGTAAATATTGATCTTATTTACCTGCACTTTTGAACACTTTTTACTTCTAGTGGCACTCAGAAAGTCCAAGACATCATTTATATAGAGAGCTGAAATCATAGGGCACTGAAGCAAAAGAAAAACAATCAAAATGTAAGCTTTCTACAGCTTGTCCAAGACACGGTATACTGCGACACCTTGCCTTAGTGCTCTATGTCATTTCTGGGGAAGCCTGTTATTTATTATATTGGAAATAACTATTTGAATTCATCCATTGCAGATGTATACAAGTATGTCCCCAGTCAAGAGAGAGAATTTAAAGTTACTTTATGAGCAAGTACTTTCTGCAGTTTTTATTTTTTATGGTGCTTGATGTTCTATCCTCCTAAAACTTGAAAACAAGACAGTTCATGCCTTGGGATGGGATGAGGCAGGGTTTGAAGAATAGGAAAGCACCAGAAACAACTTCTTAACTTGCAATGTTGCCTACAAACACCTGTTACATATATCCTTCAAAAACAGTTTTTAAAGTGATGCTCCTGATGTTGTTGCCACAGAAGCCGTGAGAGCATTCACACTTGCTTCAATACGCCAGGATCAGCCCTGTCAGGAATGTCCCAAGTAGCAAAAAAAGTGAAAGAGGGGATTTACCCTTGAGACTTGTCAGGACTGAGAAGGGAAGTACCAAGTGGATGGGTTTGCCTACAGTAATATCAGGTGTGCCACCACACTTGCTTTTCCTTGTCTTTTGCTGCAAAATAGAAGAAAGCACCAAGGCAGTGGGATAGAAATCAGAAGAGAGGACTGGTAAGGACACGAAGAATTCCCTAGGCTGTGGGATGTAGATTTATGGGTCTCATAATAGGACTCACATTTGCAAATGTTTTTCTGCTTTACCTAGTGAGAAGCAGTAGTCCAATTCTGTTCTCTTTAAAAGAAGAATCATTTATGCTCTCAGCATGGATGCTATTTCCAATTTTCCACATCCTTTCAGTGCCTCAGAAATCTCTTGTGAAGGTAAAGTGTGGGTTTTATTTTTTGTTTTTTTGTTTTCCAGATGAGGTTGCATGGTGTCCTCCATTAAGGCCCATGTGACTGTGTGTCTCTGGGAAATGAGTGTAGATAGCTAATCATTCACATGATATTGTGTGCCAGAGTCGCAGTCTGTGTAATTATCTATAAAGACTGCATAACCCGTGAGCTACTGAGTTGAAGAAATTTGTGGCTTCTAACCTGGACTTTATCTAATATCTAGTTTTGTTTGGATATTATGTGGGTAATTCACATTATGTCATTCAAGTTTCCAAAATATGTCTCCAGAGTATTGGTAAATGCTGAATTCTATTTTGCCCTGTGTTGGGAATTGGAAGAGTTCTTGGATGATTTGTAATGAACATTAATCACAATTATAGGCATGTCATTTTTTGAGCTTTTGATTTGTGTCCTCTCAATGTTTGTGTGACTGTTGCAGCAGCTGCAATATTGATGTAAATACAAGACCACATCCATGGAAAGAAATCTGTAAATGCTTGGAAGACTTTGATGCACACTGAAGGAGGGCTTTCCTTCCCTGGACTTTAAATAGCATCAGCAGAACCATTACCTTCCCAACACATTTTCACTTTTCTTCATAATACAGAGAAGAACCAGCTTTGCCTTCCTTTACAACAAAACCCTGTATATGGTTAATAATCCCACTAAATCCCGGTATCATCTTTTTAAACCATTTGCACATTGCAGGAGAATGTATAATTTAGAAAAGAAAAAGGTACTCTCATAGCTTGAAGCTAGTGGGTGTGTGATAGGGACACATCACCCACGAACATGTTGTAGGATGCATCATGGTGAGGTAAGGCACAAAACATCTTTCTCATCATGTGCTCAAAGGCACTGGACATGACACTGCCAAGAAGCAGTGAGCTTGGGTTTGTTTTCAGAGGGCTTGTTCCCACGCAGTCTCTAGCATGCTGCCCTGGCTCAGGGCAGCGTGTTGTGAACAGAGCATTTTAATTTCCAGCTTTCCCTATGAGGAAATGAAGTAGCATGTGTTTTAAGATCTGCTGCGTCTCCTTGCAGAGGTTACACACTGATTCAGTGAGAACCCGCTTTGGCTTCCTATGACATGGCAATCTGAGGGGAAAAAAATCTGTGAATCCTGGCTTAAATGGATAACGTGAAATGCAGATGTGTCATTCTGCCTTGCCCTGATGTCCACAGGGGCAGGGCTGAGACTTCTGCTGCTGCTCACATGGGTCTTGCATTGTTCCTTGAAAGTGTCAAAAGTGGAAAGCAAGCTGCATTTTTTGGGTCCCTAGAGGCAGTGTGAAGTGCCTCGACCCCCTGACGTCCCCAGCGTTCCTTCCGTCTTTTTCCCTTCCTCGCTCACAACCTGTCTCCTGGTTTTGCTCTTCCTTCAGCCCAATCCTGTATGCAAACAACAAGCAGAGAAATAGGAGGAGGTATCATTTTCCTTCTTCCAGCTCTGCAGGCTGGAGCCATCCCAGGAGGGCGGGAGCACCATGCTCTTGTTGTCACATCCATCACAGAATGAATTTGAGGGTGGCTTCTGAATTTAAAATGAACTACCAGTTCTAAGCATTGTCCTGCTCTTGCTTCTGATTTTTCTCTATTTATTGAATGCAATCATATGTTAGAGAGGGAATTGTCCTGCTGACTCTGCAGCAGGAAGGCAGTACAGTAGGAGGGGACACTTTACTCATCAGCTCCCATTGCTTTCATCTGTGATGCCGGCCTTTGCATGAGTATGAGTACCGCAAGAGAGTAGGAAATGCTCTGTAAAATGAGGAAATTGCTGTAGGTGCATAGTGCATCCTAGCAGTAGTGTTTGCTTCAGGCTTTTTCTGACTTAAAACCCTTATGTCATCTTCTTGTTATTCTTGAATGTGTTTCCTCCTGCCCTACTTCATGTCTCAAGAATTAAAAAGTTAAAAATCAACATTAAGGATTTTACAGATAATAGTTTATTTTTACTATGTCCTGCAGGCAGAGCTCAAAGGTTGAGAGGAAAGATGCTCCAAACTGCAGTTCTGCCTGAGAGGACTTCCTTCTTGATGGAGCGTTCTGGCTCCAGCCAATTCTTTAGCCAAATTTTCTTTCTCAGCCTTCATTTCAGAATATGACCAGCTAATTTGGGCAGAAAATATGGCCTTCAGTTCTTACTCTTAGGTTTTCTCCTGTTGGCTTTCAAACCCATGAGATGTCAGAAAAGTTGAGATGCAACTGTTTATGTGTTTCCTTCCAGGGAGTGGGCAATGACAGGACTGCACGTCCTCAAATGAGAACGAGATGGTAATGTTTTACAGTAGAAACCCTTGTTGGTGAAAAGTGAAGTCATCCGTTTCCTAGATTAGTTTTGCAACAAACGATTCTTTTGTTTTATAAAGAAGAATAAAATAGTAGTTTTGACATCTTCAGAAAAGAAGGTTTCCATGTAAAACTTTCTTGGAAGTGAAATATTCTGCTCCCGTTTTGTTAGTTCAGGAATGTCCTTTTGGTTGATGCACTGGAAGTTAAATTTTCTGAAGTACTGAAGAACAAATTGTGTTGTAGCAGGAGCCAAACGCTTTTGTCCCAAACCAAAGGTTGTTTGTACAACCTGTGTACTGGAGTGTGCCGAGCAGCCAGAAAGAGTACGAAGAAAGAGCAGCGAGACTCCAGATGTGACACTTTGTCAATCCTCCAGTTTTCATTTTTTTTTAATTTATGAAGTTTCTCGTGTTTCTTGGATGGAATAACACAGATCCAGATCCAGCAAGGAGTCTGCCTTCAGTGGCCTGATAAATTGTTCTTAATTTTCTGGAATAGGTTAATTTCATTTAGGTAAGGGAAGGCAAAAAGTGCAGGCTTTTCGGGGCACTGCCAATTAAGAAGATTAAGTCAGCATCAAATCCATTAGTGAACTGATTTATCTATGTTGGCTAACACCATTTCAGCCTCTTTGCCTTGCCTTTTTTTTCCCCCCTTGTGTGGCAATTTAGGTAACCCACAATCTCACTGCTGTATTGCAGCATTACATGGTGGTTGCTCTGCTTAAAACTAGGTTTACTGCCCTCTTAATGTTTTTTAAGCAGATTTTGTTTAGTTACATTTTTTTTTATGGCAACTTTTTCTTCTTTTGCAAATGTACCATTTCTCTGAAAACTCATGGGACTTCATTTCTGGGAATATGCAATCCTAATCATTGTAGGCTACTGCAGAACATGCCTTCAACAAAGAAGGTGCCTCTTGTGTTTGTGTCCATTATTATCCAGTGTCAGCCTTGAGCTTCCTTTCAGGAGACCTCTTCCTGGTCTCCATGGTGAGCCTGCTTATAGTTGTCTCACCAGTCTTTGTTTTCCTCATTTTACTTTCCTACTGATGGAGGATTGGAGCCTCACAGACAGAGGTTCTGGTATCATAAGTCTAACCTCTGATTGAGAGTTTTTCCGTGTGTGGGATATTTATAACGTGTGTCCGTCTTTTGTGGATTCTTTGCTAGTTTTCTGGTCTTGGAGTTTGCAAGTTCTACCAAGAAACATGCATGCCAACTATTATCCCTGGCTTTGTTAGTCTTGCTGAAGCAGTCAGGACTTCAGGGAAAAGTCTTGATTTAGAGGAGACTTCTGCTAATAACTCCTTGCCCACAATGAGATACTCAGTTTTCCTCTTCTAGGCTGAGACATGGAAGATGAGTTAGTTTGACTTGAAGCTAGCAGCAACCTCTCAACAGTATTGTGATGTTACCTCTGATTTTCTTGATCTTTAGCATCATTCGTACAGAAGATGAGTTAAATGTTGAGCATCAAAATGAAGCCAGTTTTGCCATAGGCTGGTTCTGTGTTGTGTGAGTATGAACTCAATTGAAACTCGTCTCAGTCTGTGGTTTTCTAACAACTGAATTACTCAGTTTCCTGCAAAACTTGAAGTCACCCTGTACCTTTTTTAATGAGTGCAATCACTCACAATACCCCTGCTCTGCTGCGGACCAGTTTCCATTGTGTAGAAACTTTTTTTTTTTCCCCCAAATGAGTGACCCAATCTTCTACAAAATGTGAATGAAGTTGGCCTTCAGGAACAAAAATTACTGGGGAAAGGCAGGCAGTGTGATCAGACATGCTTCATTTCTCCAGGAAACCGAGGTGAAAAATGGAGCTGAGCAGCACTGATACTCTGAGGTTTACACCTGTGAGGGAAGAGTGTATTCATGTCCAGCTGTTGTTGGTACGTCCTTTTACTTCCTCATGTGTTGGGAATATTTGTAATTTATGGTTTATATAGTAAAGGTGTAGCAGCAACTTCATGTCTACCTCAACACAGGGCCTTTTGGGGGACAGTCAGGGTGGCTGTGTGGAGGTTCAGGATGGTTTAGCTCCTTGAGCCCATGAGAACAGCTTGTTGGTGTCTGCAGTCTCCAAGACATGCATCTTGATATTTCCCTGTCTCCCAAGGAGAAAGGCACCAGCCCTGTTTTATGTGATTCTGTGATTATCGGAATTGACTTGCTGGAAGCTGACGTTGTAAATGCTGCCATTATCCCAAAGCAGCCTCTGTATATGTTTCAGTCCATGCCTGTCTTTCAGGCAGTCTGAGAAATTTGTTGCATTTACCATAACAATGATTAGCAGTGGCTTGTCTTCCATAATTACCAGACCATCTGAGGATTGTGCAGAAAGTGCTGATAAAGAAACAGGAGTAATAATGTGGAGTAAAGAGAATAGGTGTGTTCCTGTCAAAGAACACTCCAAGGCCCATAGTGCAACTGTAGCTGCTCCTGGTGCAAAGGCTTCTTCGCAGACACTTCAGTAGGTTTGTTTCCACGGAGCCACATCACTTTTGCATCTCTGCCACACGTGCTTAGATGTTCCCACGCTTGGCCCAGGGAACAAGGTCCTGCAGTGTGCTGTGCTGTGCATGTGTATCAGGAGGCATAGGGGCATTTTGTTCTTTTAATGAAAATTTCATTGGTTTTCCTCTTAGTTCTTCAATGTCCTTCACATGTTCCTTTCCTGTGTAGATGTTGCACTCGTATAGCAGCGTATTGTACAGTTGCTATAGTTGTCTTGGCTGTTACGTGGTGCTATTGTTATAGCCAGAGTTACAAAGGCATGCTGTTGTACATAGACTGCAAAGCTCTTTTTTCTGGCACATGAGCAAGTGTTCAGTTTTGGGAAGCCAAGAGGTATGTGTGAGCTTTTTGTTAAGTGAGACCCACTGGGAGATGTGCAAGCAGCAGGAGCCCAAAGTGGAAACCAAGGCTGGACCTCAATTCCTGAGGCCATGGTCTCTGGGAACAAGGAATTAGCTTTGAGCTCCGGTTACAAAGAGGGAATTGTCTGCAGGCTGTGTGTGACCACCTCTGTTCCAAAATAGGCATAAATTAAACAAGCAACACTCATAGTTTACCCATGAGCTGCATCACTGATTTCTCAGATGCTGACCTGCGAGGCCATAGGCATCTTTTACCCTGTGCCAGGAGGACAACAGTGTGTTTGTTCCCATGCAGTGGGATTTACAATGGACCTTTCCAATTATCCCCTAGAAATCAGCTGGTGAGGTTTCTCTGGAAGAGATCTTCAGGCGCTTTGCAAACTGACACAGGCTGCAAGCATGGAAGTGTTGACAGTGCAGGAATAGACCATGACCGTATTCAATTGCATCCAGCTTAGAGCATGAAAGATTTCCAAGTCAAGTGGAAGCTGCAGGATAACTGCTGGATGAAGCAGTCCAAGTTAGGAGTTAGTCAAGAGCTCTTCTGATTCAGACCGCTATTGTTATGAATCTCCCGTGATGTTCGTTAACCCAGCTAGCTCCGTCCTTTTCCAGGGCCAGCAGCTCCAGTCACAGCACTTCTAGCAGCAAAAAGTGCTGGTATCACGGTGGGGTAACGACTCCATCTAGTTGTGTGGGAAGAGTGTTGCCTACTGTGAATTTACAGTTGCGTGTGCTGCAGTTCAGCATTTCTCATCTAAACCCCTCCTGGTTTGGGGAATTGAGGGGAATGCCAGGACAGGTAAATAGTGTCGTGTTTTTTTCTGGTTTTATCCAGCTTCTTTTGGTTGTTCTTGCATATCACAGGCTTCTGAGACTGCTCTGCACAGGGCTGTTCAAAATGAAGTTTTCAGTTTGGGAGAACTGCTGGAGAGCCAAAAGGTGAGCACGTCAAGAATATTTTAATTTCTGTTTCTATTCTACCTTCCGCTGAATGACATCCTTGTACTTTTAAACGTCAGTGAATGCAAGGAAGGCAGATCTTCTGCTGGCAGAGCAGGGAGCTGAAACATGCAGAGGCAGTGGTTTGCTCAAGGCTGCAGGGCAATTAACTGGGAAAGTCCTTGCTCAAAACAAGAATGGGTCTCTTGTTTGTCCTTACAGTGCTCCAATATGAGACTAGCTGTGACTAATTAAATGCAGAATTACAGAGTGCGATCACCTCCTGCCCTCTAAAGAAATATAGAACAAACCTGTCACTACTGCACCCTCACACTGTGGGATAATCTGGCTGGCTGGTTATGTACTTACTTTGTTTGGTTTTTCAATGTTTTTTTTGGGCCTGACTGAAGCAGAATCATCCTGTCCCCTCTGGAAATCAGCATCCTTCAGGTAAAATATATAGCTTGGCTTGCAGGACACTTTTCAGTCCCGAGTATTTCTCGGTGGCTGCTGTAGTACCTCTACAAAATCAACTTCAGGTGTGATTTGTGTAAGCCTTGTGCACTCCTGTTCCCTCCTGGCAATCCCAGCAGCCTTCATGGGTGAAACCAGTGTCTAGTGGTATAGAATATTTGGGAGTGAGATAGCTGGGGACAGATATGGCCTGGACCTATCTGGGAAGAAGAAAACTTGTGGTCTGGTCCAGGACAGCACGATTATTGATGCTACAGACCCATCAGCATCCTTCATGTTGAATGCTTGCGTATTTTTAAGGAATATTGTAACACCAAGTGAATAACGGTAAAATTCAGTCTGGTAAGATTTATGACTTTAATATTGGAGGGTTCCAGCTGTTACCAGATTAACATATTCATAGACTTTTAGGAACCGCTTGGGTATTAACAGTTACCTTTTAATCTGAAATCTTTGCAAGGGTCTTGTGTCACTTCTGCACTAATGACTCAGCCTGTCTTTATAAGAGGTTGAATTTCTTTACATGCTGTTTTGAGACTAAATATGAAAGAGGGAAAACGTCCCTTAATTTTAACAAATTCCCATTTGGTTTAACAGCTGCTGCGAGTTCTGACTTGTCTTTTCAGCTGTATTTGCCACCTTGGCAGTGTGTTTCTGGCTGTCAGAGTCTTACAGAGTTCTAATGAAGTGCGACACTTTTTTCTTTTCCCCACAGCTGTTATTTGTCATTTGATATAGATCTGCCTTGTTAGAGTTCTAGTCCTGAATAAATGATAAAAGGACAGTTAGTATCAGAAGGCAGTGCGGGAATAAGAGTTTCTGCTTTGTTGCTAATGTAGAAGCCGCCATTGCTCTCCTTTTAAAGGACATGTTATGTAGCTGAATTTGGGAAAGACTTTGAACTCCTGAGGAAACCAAAGCTGGCCTCTTCCTCTGTTCTGCCCTTTGCTACTGCCTTGTCCTAACTAGCAGTTAAACTCCATGCACGGAACTCCTGGTGCTGAGATGCTGGCTTCTGGCAATCGCTCGGGGTTTGTTTTTCATTGTGGTGCAGTCAACACTGAGTGTTTCTCCACTGTGCTTCCAAATGAAGGCTGTTACATCTGCTGAGTTAGCAGACGTGGGCCCATGCTCCTTGAGGTGCATCTTCCCCCCACGCCAGGAGCTGGGGAGATGCGACAGCGGGAGCTGGGTGACCTGATAGCCTGCATGCGGTGTGCCCCTGGGGAGGCTCTCGGGTGGTTCAGGCTGAAGAGTTTGATGCAAGAGCTGGTCTCTGTTATTTCATGTAAATCTGTTACTGAAGCTGCAAATCCTGATTCCTTCTAGCTCAGACATTACAAATAACTCCCTGGATTCCTTAGAATATATGCAGATACTTGACTGAGCTATTTGAGTCTGTTAAAACCTTCTTGTTCTTGTGCAAAGGCAGTCCTGCCAGACTGAAAATGCTCTCCTTGCTCTGAGGTGTTTCTTGAGCTGCCTAAATGAACATACAACCAACGTTGTGCCTGACAGGCAAATGCACACCGTATCACGCCATGCTGCCAGCTCTGCTCAGAAAGCAGAGAGCGTTTGCTGGACTCTACTCAGTTTCTCATTAATGTGCAAAGCTCTAATCCGTTTCCAGCAATGCACCAAGCGAATTTTTTGACAGAATTTCTGCAAAGCTTTTTGTAGTGCATGCTAAGCTTGCCTTAGATCTCCCTGTCCTGTCTGTGTTTCTAACAGCTTGCTTTTGGGGCTCCCTATGAAGAAGGAGGTGGGCAACTTGCTGCGAGTTTTTGTTGCCTACCTTGACATGCCTGTGTTTTATTCCTGCTGAGGACTAGAAATTCTCATCCTTTCTAACCCTGTCAAATCAACCCCCTCTCGGGAAGGTATATTTAATGACATGTGATATTGCAAATACCCTTAAGATTTCACGGTGAATGTATGACATCGGTGTTTTGCATTTGGACACAAGGACTTCTCACTAGAAGACTCTGTATTAAGCCCATGCTTCATTTCATCCTTAAATCTTCTGTTACTTTGGAGTTTGTTGATAAACCAAAATACTTCATTGGGGACAGAAAACAACACAGGATTTCAGCAATTAAAGGAAAAATATCAGTGGATCCTGCTAAGGAGAGGAAATGGAGGGTCACAAATGGTGCTGAGAGACTGGGAGGCAGAAAGTAATATCTTATACTTAATGAATGACAGCTCTTTAACAAATGCTGTTGTTAGATAAAGAAAGTCTAGGAGTGGAGAAGAGGGCTTTTCAGAAACTGCATAGCGTGCGTGAGGTTTCTCTTTTAGATATTTAGGAATCTTGACCATTTCTCTTGTCTTTGGAGAGGATGGCAAATGCAAGTGTGTCCTCTCAAACTGATGGAAATTCCAACACTTCAGGAGCAAAAGGCAGTGTAAAAAGCTGTAGCTCTTCCTCTATTTTGCCCCTGCCTGGAGGTAGGTCTCACACTGACTTAAGGTGCTGTTGAGTTATTCCTTTGTTTCTGAGCTTGCTCAACCAGCAAATGCCTAAAATCTTTTTTTTTGTAGCAAGCAGGGTGGAAGGCAGCTTGGATTTGAGTAAGGGCAATATTGATTTAGAAATGTTCCTTCTTGTCAGTAATTTTTAGGAGGAGACGCTGTGCCTGAGTGGGATGGTCAACCGGCTTCCCCGGCTCTCTTCCAGCTCTGTTGTTGCTCATGGGTTTCATAGTCGTACCCTTGGCCATACAAACGCTGAAGGGGAGAGCAGAGTCTCCGTTACCAACCACCAACTGGCTTAAAAGGTCCCGTCGGGGCTGGCATTTAAAGGGTTGCATGCAGCCCTCTCTAAGCCTCCCTGGCTTATAATAGGAGTCATAAGGCTCAAATTATATGTTACCACTTTGAAGTATCCTGATACGGATGTTAAGTAGTTTCAGAGAGAATAAATCTCTGTGATTTATTTCTTGCGGAGAAAAGTTCAATAGAGATAAAAAGGGAAAGGAGGGGAAAAGTTTAAGGGGACACTAAAACCACCATCACTTGATGGTGATTATACAACTCTAAAAGTACGCCTGCCCTTATCACTACAGATGAGAAAGTAGGACTCTGGGCTATTTCAGGATTAGGCAATTGAGTTAAGTACCTCAGAGTTTCTTTGGCTTACGTGGATGGCCTTTTTTTCAGCATCTTTTGTTCTTTCTGGTGTTTTTGCTGAGGGCAGAACATTGTGTAAGAGTAGAATCCAGCGGTGCTCTTGTACTGGAAGCTGTCAATGGCAGAGGTGTCTGCCAGCCTCATCAGTTATGAGCCACAAGTGCAAGATCTCCCTTTTATTGTGCGTATTGCTGCCTACAAGGGTGGCCACTTACTTCAAGAGGTTCCTCCAGCAATTTAGGTGTCATTGTCCCATGAAATTTTATTCTCCTTCAAGCCAGTTGGATATTAGCCACCACTAGACTCCCTATTGAGATCAATGTTAGAGCACACCCATTTGAACCATTTGTTTACATGGGCTCGTGTTGGAATGTGTTTACTGCGGACTTTACTGCAAAAACGTTTTTTCTCTTTTAAAATACCCACACATTATATCTCAAAGATGATTAAGTTTTATAAGTCATTAGGAAAAAACCAAAAGCAGATGCCTTCCAGCAATACATTTGGGACTCCCTAGTCCAAGTTCCTCGTATCATCGATCGTTTCTTGTTGCCCATCCTGTACCCAGCCTTGACATGAGTCCTGTAAACTCTGTGGAATATCTAAAGTGAAGTTTTTGCTGATGTTCTGGGAAACACTGGTTTTTGGACTCATTTCTGGGAAAATGGAAAAGGTCCTTTAGGGCATGCGTTGGTTTTTTGAGGTAATTTTTTCCAGTATCATTATTATTATTATTGAATCAACTTTAACTGTTTGCATTGGACTTTTGCCGATGCAATTGTATCAAAGTCCCTAAAGTGTTCCCAGGTGAAAGTAACTCTCCATTTGCAATGGGATTAGTAAATAGTTGTGAATGAACCAGGAAGTCCAGAATAGATTTTCTTTTACTTTCTAGTCTACTTATATGCGCTACTTCTCCCACAGTTCACGTAGTCTTGACGAAGCCATCAAACCTTGGGTCTCTTTCTTTCCCCGTCTGTGATGTAAGGAATATTACTCCTCTTCCTGGAAGACTGTGAAGGCTGGATAAACAGTAATTCAGGTAGCCCAACCTTTTTCCTTGCCATGGGGCTGGATGCTGGATTTGCAGGACTGTAAGTAGCTCCCCCCAGATATGCTGCTTTCCTGTCCCTCATGGTACCATTTCTCTTCCAGCCTCATCCTCACTGCATGTGTGTACTGTGGGCAGTACCTGCTTCATTGCCAGGTCCTCTGTGAGGCCACAGAAGAAAAAAATGTGGGTTGAAAGGAATTCTGTGGACTAAATCTACCCCATTTTTTTTTGTATAACCTGCTTTTATAACATTAGCCACCAAATGTTTGAAAAAATACATTAAGGTCATCAGAAGAAAAGCCGATCAATTGCAGTGCAGCACTGTAACGCATACCAGGACCACACTGTAGCCTACAACGAGGCTATTACCTTGAAGATAAATGGGATCCCAGTTATGTTTCTTTTTTGTAACTCTAGTGGCAACTGCTGTGCAGAAGCAGAATAAATATCCTACCCTGATTATCACCCTGCTTCTGCTCTAACACTCAAGCCTTCATTTGGGTAACCTCTGTTCAGTTCAGTGCCTAACTAGCAGACCCTCTGTTTTCAGTGCTGAAAAGATGAGCAGAAAGGAGCTGGTTTATTACAGTGATTGACAAAAAGGCCGTTTATGAAAAATCTGGTATGTGTGCAGCACATCTCCATTGACACCAGAGTGTGCTGGCCCCTGCCCATGAGTAATGGTCAGCGAGGTCTTTGCTTGGTGTATTGGGTTTGCGTGGCAAGGTTTTGGTAGCGGGGCAGGGGGGCTACAGGGGTGGCTTCTGTGAGAAGCTGCCAGAAGCTTCCCCCATGTCCGATGGAGCCAATGCCAGCTGGCCCTAAGACAGACCCGCTGCTGGCCAAGGCTCA
>NW_009612918.1:0-988 GCF_000690535.1 Cariama cristata | reverse complement strand
CTGCCACCAGCTTTAAGGCTGGGTCAGCGCTTAAACGGTGACATCTTCCCAGCATTTAAATCTTTGCACGTTGCTGTGCCTGATCTTGGCTGCCAGGCAGCCTGCATTCGCAGCATCGTAATCCTCAAACGTGAATAATTCTACATCAGTCTGATAACTATCAACAATGACCTCAATGACTTGGTGAGCAAAGATTTGGGCTTCCATCTTGCATACTAGGACTTGGTAAGGGGAAACTTTATGTGTTTATCTCGATAATTATTGAACTTAGTTTTAATCTGTTCCACAGATGGCATGTCATCTGGCATCCCTTTTTTTTCAGGTCTTTCAGAATAAAGTGTCTGTAGGCAATAAGAAGTTCACATACCAGTACATTTAGCGTGGAATCACTCCTATACTATTCCGTATGTGCAACAGCCCCCCAGAGGAAACCTACTTGCTCCTTTTTCTGACTAGATAAATCTGCTGTCATAGGCCAGCAATAAGGCAGAGCTAACTTCTGCTCCTCTACCCCACGAGTTCTCCTACTGGTAGGTTTGAAACATGTGACCTTCACAGACACCAAATACTTTTTATTCCTCCCCATGGCCTACAAAACGGACTTGGCAGAAATTTCAGCTGTGCTCCAGAATACATTTTGCTCCATCCTAGTCTGGCTTGACGCTGCTGTACTTGCTGCTGTGCTCTTCTATATCACACACACCCTCCCACCCCATCCTCCCCTTCCCCCACCACCACCCCTCTATGGCCTGGATCCCACCAGTCAAAAACGGAGGTGTGCACGCCAAAGTCGTAACGGGAGAAACCAACATTCAAAAGGAAAAGCTGCTTATTCAGTCCCTAAGTCTCGGCCAGGCTGAGCCTCGTCTGTACTGTGCAAGGACAGCTGAGTCCCGGTGCTCCAGGGATGAGGGGGTGGATCTGAGACAGGGCACTGGGGCAGAGCCCTTAAGATTGCCTAGCTGCTTCTGCGAAGAGACAGGAGGTA
>NW_009612917.1:0-12122 GCF_000690535.1 Cariama cristata | reverse complement strand
GGTAATTAGTGAGTGATCTCTTCCTGTCCCTATCTTGATACGTTGAGCTGGGGAAGAAGGGAGGGGTCGGGGGAAGAGGTTTCTAAGATTTGGTTTTATTTCTCATTACCCTAGTCTGATTTGATTGGTGATAAATTAAACTAATTTCCCCAAGCTGAGTCTGTTTTGCCCATGACAGTAATGGGTGAGTGATCTCTCCCTGTCCCTATCTTGACCCATGAGCCTTTTGTTGTATTTTCTCTCCCCTGTCCAGCTGAGGAGGGCAGTGACAGAGCGGCTTTGACAGGCACCTGGCCTTTATGCAGGGTCAGCCCACCACACAGACTCAACTCATTTTGACTAATGGCAAAAACCTGGAAGCAAAGTAGGTGACTGCTGCTGTTACAGGCTGCTGAGGGAGCAGGAGATACAGAGAGAAGCTGTGTCGGGGTAGGAGCAGTTGCAGTTGTTGCTCAGTGGCAGTCTTCTTTATGCCAGGGCTACAAATGAAAGCCTCACTCTGCTCTGAGTTTTCTCCTGATTTACAGTCCCATCTTAGAGGTCACACTAGCTGTTGGACTTGATGATCATTGTAGGTCTCTTCCAACTGAAATATTCTATTCTATTCTACTCTATTCTATTCTATTCTATTCACCCTTAGTGGTCACATCACACTTTTTTTTGGCAATGGGGCAAAGCACTGAGGCCTAATAGGTAGAAAAATTTAATTTTACTCACCCTTCCAATGAGTTTCAAGCTACTCCTGTGTCCATAGAAAAAAAGAAAAATTGATTCTGGGTTCACTTTAGGCATTTGTATAAACTTGTCTGTCTAGACATCTCATGTCAGGCTTTTGCGAAAGAGTAACAGCATCTCTCGGTTTATCTAGACAGCTCGGTATTATGACAACAAACTCCATTTCCTACCTTTGCTTCTGAAATTTCATTTCCCTTGACCAGAAATCCTTTTATGCAAGAGTACACATCTGAAAATAAAAGGCTCAAGAAAAGCCAGAATCCTTGGAGAATTCAGTCTGGTTCAAATATCAGATAATAGTTTGGATCTTAACATTGTTTTAAAATAAAAAATGATTTTTTTATTCCTCCACGCAGATAGGGTTTGCTTTATTTCAGAGAGAAATACAGAGTTTATTTTGACATGTAATCTTCTAGAGCATCCAGATTAATCGGTAGTACAGTCCATTAGTAGCTGACTTGCCTGTCAGTCTGTATCATTATCATCAGCAGCATCTGCTACCGAACTGCATAGAGAGAGCTACAGTTTTAATGAACAGGTGTTTATTTAATATTGAATTCATTTTAAAGGTGTTCAGTTATCAATTGATATGCTTCCAGCAACACCAAGATGCTTCAGGAATAAAAATATCAGGCAGTTAATGAGAATTCTGTCTATAATGAGTGAAAAGACTATGAAACAGGTCAAACTGAATCCTTGGCAACACTGGTTAAAAAAGTTTTCCGAGCAAATACAGGAAACCAAGGCAACAAAAGTTATACCTGTTAATAACAATAACCCTTCATTGCACACTGTCTCAACATAACGCAAGCACTAAGAATGCATGGGGAAAACCTAAACTCTTTCAAGGGTGTAGAAGAACTGCAGAAAGCCAAAATTATTATCAGCCTTTGTGTAACACTCCTTTATGACTGACAGCAGAGAATATGCAAGACCATTAACTCAGCTGTATAACTGGATAAAATTTGCAGGCTAAACAACTCCAAAATAAAAAGAGAAAATGTACAAATTGTCTAAATTAAGTTTGGAGGCAGGTGGCAGCTCCAGGCTCATCAGAATCCTATGTGCTTACAGCCTCCCTTTTTAAGCCGGAGTTTACTTTATACCTTTCTTGACCTGGTCAAATAACAGTATGCATCTCATGTAATACAATTGCAATAAAATGTGTGTTTGCCAGCATGATGATAACAAAACTGCTTCTTTTTAGCACTGCAGTTCATATCTATAGGAATGACATAGGAAATAAGTGGAATATTATTCCTTCTTTTGCATATACTGGAAAGCACAAATCTACAGAATTAATCTATAAGTGATCTCCACCTTGTATGGATCTGTGCAAAAAGCTTCAATCACCGGGATACACAAAGATCCTGAATTAAAGGTAAGAATAATAATCTTCCTCTATTTAAATTTCCTTTGATGTGTAAAAGAAGGGCCATTTTTTTGCTAGCAAAAGGAAAGACTGACAGGTATGTACGTTAATGACTGTGGTAATGACAAGATATGAGGTTACTACAGCTGATAGAATCTTACGGAATTACTGAGTAATTTTTTTATTAAAATATGGGCACAAAGGTCTGTTGTTAAATATAACTGTAATGAATATCCATTCCAAAAATTCACAGAAAAATTTACTCATTAGTGAAGTACCTGAGAGTATATTTGTATCAGAGTGGAGGTAAGGAGGAGAACAGAGAGAAATATTTTTAAGGTGCCTATTTTTTACATCTTCCTCTTTTTCTAACAGTATTTCATCCTCAGCTTTTCTTTCCTTCACATCATTTCCTTATATAATTTTTCTGAATGCTAGTCCAGAAGATAAGCAGTACCTAGCTTTCTTGCAATGGGAGTATTGTTCATAATTTATCAAGTAATGACACTGAAAGATACAGGGAGAAAGAGAAGAGGAAGAGAAGAGAGAGAGAAGTGAAACAGAAAAGTGAAGAATAGCCTGCAATAAAACAGTCATTCTTCTTAGGCTAATGGAAAAAACATGGCCGTGAAATAATGATGGTTCTTGTAGCCCATTTGTTGACATTTTGAAATAAGACATAATAAGCATTAGCGGGCTAACTGAAAGTATTAATTGTGAATTGGAGCTTGAAGCAGGGGAGAGGATAGGGGAGAAGAGACAGGCTTAGGACCAACGGGTGGCACTGACAGCTGAGATGGGGACTGGGAACTACCTGAGCCACATCTGTGCCGCTGACTCCGACATGAAACTCCTGTCAACTTCATCTCCACGACTCTCAGCACTGCGCTCCCTCCATTATACAGTACCCTCCTATTCTTTCTCTCTCTCTTTTGTGATTGCTATCGGAGTTTATACCTCAGGGAATAATGCCACATTATTTTTCACTTTGTGGGTAATCACCTGTCTCTTTAAATCAACATTAGGTGACAGCTCAGGACCTTCACACCAAAAACCTCTTATTGACTTGGTAGAAAGTGAGACTTGCATCCCCGTGCTTAATCAGCTCTTTTAGCAGTTGCTTTATGAGAGCAGTCTCACAGAAGACTCCTGTTTTCCCCTGTTTCTCTCACCCTGACACCGTTGTTTTCTGTGTGGAAGCATGCTTCTCTGGCTTAATTTGCTTTACTGGCACACAGTGCACTGGGGCTTTTACGGTTGATACTGACTTGTGAAACAATTACTTGCAATGACAACAGTGCCATATTTCTGTGAGTTTTTCTTTCCCCCTAGAATCTATGAATAATTCAAGTTGGGAAAATCCAAGATCTCATTGTTGAATATGTCCAATCAGGAAAAAACAAACAAACAAAAAACCCCAAACAATAAAGAAAGACGAAAATCCTGTCATTCTGTTAAAAAAGTACTTTCAGGGCTGTTATTCCTTCTCAGAAGAAAGGAAGACAAGGAACTCTGTTTATTGAGGAAATACAGAATGAAACTCCATAGATGCAGCTAGGTAATTAGCGGGCAGACAGGAACCAGGTTCTGCTGGTTGGAAAGTGTTAGGCTTCATCCCCTGCCCCTGCCTGAGGCAACCCAGTGAGTCCCAGGAACTGGCCACAGTGACAAAAGTTCAGCCAAGAAGACATGTATTCATGCCAAATAACTAATCAGGGGCAAAATGCTTATTTTCTCCAAGCAGACAGTGGAACATCCTCTAGATCTGTATTGCATGTCTTTTTTCCATCTGATGTCACTGGTCAACTAGTATTTTACATATTAAGACCCTTCTAGTCAACCCCCAGATAGGTAATAAAAGTTGTGTGATTTCTACCTTTCTTTCTTTAGAAATCCCAGAGGTTCCTCTGGACAAAGAAAAAGAAGGAGAAAGAGGAGAGAGTAAGAAGCAAGACAAATTATTAAAAGCAGGTTCAGCAATCGCTGTATCCATTTTGAACAGCTCATGATGAGGTATATCTGTCCCGTTTTCAGCTAAGGAGAGTTTGAGGTGTCTGAGAAGATGAAAGGATTGAGAATGAAGGTAATTTAACAACAACAACAAAAAAGTAGCATCATTTCTGCAGATAAGATAGAGAGGAACTGGTGGTAGACCTGAGAAAGGAGGGAACAGAAGGGTCGTAGCTGCTATAGATCAAGGGAAAGAAATCTGCATCTTTTGTGGCCTCCTTTCTTTGGGCCCTATTTTTTTTTTTTAGGAGGTTGTTGTTGTTGTGGCCAAAATAGTACCCACTCAGGGAATTTTACTTAATTTAATTTACTGACAGTTAAAACAAACTTTTGGTGACTGATTTTGGTGTTGAGGAAAAAAAAAACCACCAAAACACAAACAATTAAACAAACACTTAGGGAAACACACTCTGTCCACATTCCCCAGGCTAACTTCAGTTCAACACCTCTCCTCCCTCGTCCCTGTTCTCACCTCCCCTTGTTTTTGCCGTTTGTTACATTCAGTCCTTCTCAATCCCTTAGGTGAGGCAAGGGCCAGAGCCGGAGATTGAGGCTGTGCATGACGTGGTTTCTTTCTGCCACTCTTTGCTTCATTTTCCTCCTCGTGGCTTCTTTGTTTCCCTCTCCCCCAGGTTGGGTTGCAGTGGCTGCAGTCTTTCAGGAGTGTCTACTCCCTGGTGTGAGTCACCTACAGCCATGGTCCGTCAGCGATCCCTCGTCTAACAGGGAGCACATCCTCCTTCCTGGAGTGTGTCTCCAGCCATGACCCCAGCAATGGCCCATCCATCTCTCCTCACTTGTTTCCTCATATGTCCCCTCCCCACAATGGCTGTGGCTTTCTTAAATACGTCAGAGTTGGGGCACCGGATTCCCCAATGGACTGCAGACCTGTTCCCATTGGCATTGAAGCTGTTTGGGGCCATTCATGAGTGGCACATGTGGATCACGGCTCCCCACAGAGGACACCTGCAGCCCCCTGCCCAAACCCTGCCAGGCGTGTCCAGCGCAGGACTGGCACAGAGCAGGAAACAGTATAATAAGAATCATAGAATCGTATCATAGAATCATAGAATGGTTTGGGTTGGAAGGGACCTTAAAGGTCATCTAGTTCCAGCCCCGCTGCCATGGGCAGGGACACCTTCCACTAGAAATGCTGGGTACTCAGTCAAGGACAGACTTTTCCCAGCATTAACAGGCATTCACGTATAACTCAACTGACCTCCAAAGACATTCAGAAACAAAAGCCCATATTCATGAGGAAAAAAATCAAAGGAGAATGATTAAGTGAGCCCCCCCCAACCAGTAGTCGTTACAAAAAATATCTACTTTTCACAGTCAAGTTTGAAATCAAGAAGTCTTTTATATTCCTGTAGTCTGCTGGTAATTACAGGCCTAAAATTGTTGCCAATGAAAAGACTTATTCATTTCAACAATAAATAGACTAAATTGCAGGGTTTGCTGCATAAACAGTAAATAGGTATTGTTGCAGTCACAGCCGACCTCTGTCTTATGTTTAACCTGCCAATTAACTACAGTAATTATGATTGATTTTGGTACCTACCTTTCCTCTACAACTAGAATTAATCCTTCTACTCTCTGCTCCTTAGTGAATAACCTTCCTAGTATGCTTGAAAATATTTCCCTGCTTGCTTACCTATATCTGTCTTGACAGTGAAGAAGGGGATTCCCTGTACCATTTTTTTAAAGGTAACGCTATACTTTTTCCCATATAGGTCAATATCGGAGGTGTTGCTTTGGGGAATTAAGACCTCGTCATTAAATTCCACTTGGCACAAACAGCCTTGAAGATAGTTTAGATCTCTCACCTCAGCATTTAATTCTCAGAGTTTTAGGACCAGTTACTGAAGTAATGAGAAACTAGAGGTTTATCTAAGATATACTTAAGAAACAAATGTCCAAATTACTGACTTTAATTTATACACTTACTAAATAATTGAAGAGGACAAGCTAATACAATGCCCTCAAAAGCATTTCCCCTGAGAAGAAATAAAGAGATGGTTTTGATAGTATACAGGAGCAAAAATGTTTTAAAGGGACAAAATGTTGCCTAAGCAGGAGACACCCTGCCTGCAAACCAGCCTCAACCTCAAGACCACAGGACACCTAATGTAAGTAGAGGTTCAGGTGTTGTGCTCTCCAAATTTCCCATGAAATGTTGCATTTCACTGAATTAGTTTAACTTCTCTTTTTATTTTCTGAATTTATTTCCATAGGGGTTCACGTACAGCAAGAGAGGGCAGTGGTGAAAGGGAAAAGCGTGCTCTGCAAAAGTCATCTCTGACGAAACATTTTAAAATCTAATTGCTTATGCTGTGCAGTGCAGTTCAGTGTAGTGTACATGCTTGTTTTCTTCTCTGGGAAAAGAAAAGACATCTGATTAGTAACACGAAAACGGAAAAACAAACAAACAGACAAAAAAGAAACAAACATACATCCTGCTGTGGGGCATTGCTAAGGTTTGGAAGAAAGAGAAAATGTTGATGAGCTTCCTTGGAAACAGCCATCTGATCCGAGAGGGAAGGAATTACACAGAAACCAGAGCAAAGGAGGTGAAGGAGAAGGAATATCAGAACTGAGAGTAACTTCAGGGCTGTGTCTTAGCCAGTTTGGTTGTCTGAAGCGAGGTAGCCTTTACTGAATTTACTTTGAGCTACTTAGGGGAGAAACGTTACTGTCCTAACATTTGAGCCTTCAAGGGACAAGGTGTGCTTTTAAGTTAAAGCACTGTATTGATGGACTTAAACTCCTGTTTGCCAAACTATTGCTGTTTAACCGGTTTGTTCACATCACCCACCGAATGTGAAAGAACTGACTGAAGTACACAAGCTGTCAAGAGCGCAGCCAGCCATTCTCTAGATATAACCAACATAAAACATAAACTGGGTTATAGAACCATATTAGTATTGTCTTTTGGTACATAGCTTCTAATATTTATAGTCTTTTCAGTACCAGAGTTACTCCTTGATGCGCTATTTTGAAAAGGCACATTAATCCACAGACAGAATATAGGGTTAAAAAAAAAAAAATTGCTTCGAAGGGTTCATGATGTCCTGCTGACAAACAGTACCAGTCATCCTCACTTGCTAAATGACCGGGTTATTTGCTGAATGACCAGGTGATGGAATTAGTTATAATTTTACTTTAAAACCTGACATGCCACCATTGCCCTTTAATTGTCTTGACACAAATAGCAGATGTTTTAATTACAAAATTCGTAACAGCTGTCCTTCCCCTTGCCTGCCCTACACTATTGATTCATTCCACAAATGTATACTCTATCTCCTGAGGGATATTCAAGTTATTACCTTGCTTGAACATCTGCAGCCATCCAATAGTGAAATTCTTCACAGCCCCCATTGATTTCCTCATTCTTGCAGTTTGTGCCAGTCATCCTATTCTCCATTAACAGTCACTTTGACTACCTTAAAGTGAGTCCAGGTTCTGCATATTCATATGTAACAACTTATTTATAATAACGTGTCCTCTTCTGCATGAGTTAAAGCCTTCCCTTTCTACTTAGAGCATGATTAACAAAGCTAAACACATACTCTTCGGTGTTGATAAGCAGGACAAAAAAGAGATAAATCAGAAGAGTTTATCTTGAATACAAATTCTTTTTTTTCTTCTTTTTTTTTTTGTTTGTTTTGTTTTGTTTTGTGGGGTGATACATTCTATGCCTGCTGTTTATTACCCCAAAACTGATGAACAACAAAACTGAAAACAGGTCACACACACACGAACACACAGACAATCACACCCGGTTTTTATAACAGCTGCCTGCTGTCCCCACCCATTGCTCCCATGGCTTTTTTTAATGCGCAACATTGACTGTCCATCTGAAGTCATTCTAAGGAAGAAATAATAGAGCTTCTTTTTATTTGGCATTTATTTGCAAAATGAAAGTGGAAAGAGCATTTGAAAGGTTTTCAGAGTCTGCAGTGCTGTTTTCGGAGAGCCTTTCTAAGTGTTTTCATAGATAACAACAGTTTGGGCTCTGATTCCGCATCCTTATGGCAGTAGGGAAATTTATAACTCCCTTCTCAGGCTTCCTGAGCACCTGCATGCCTGGCCTTCACAAAGTGGGTGTTGGGGTTTTTTAATTTCAACACTTAAAAAAAGATAACGCTACAGAAAGGAGTATTGTGTTCTAGGTCTGCCCACTGAGGTACCTTCAGTCCACTGTGCTCAATTCTGACAAAGTTCAAAGTTACAGTATTACTTTCAAAGACTATTGGAGAATTTTTAAATATTTTGGTTTTTTTTAGCTCAGGTTTTCAGCCCAAGCACATTTAATGGTAGGAAGATTTGGTGCATTCGCACTTGTGATAAACACTGCAATCTAGATTTTCAAGCAATTAATGCCTCTGATTCAAGATTATCAACTTGAGAATCAGGAAACATATTTTTACATTTCTGACTTAAAACCAGTTCCTAGAAGTTTTTTAAAGATAGACAGTCAACTATTTGGAGCTCCAGATGGGCTTGCGAAAATTTAATCTCCAAAATTTTGTATGGTATTACACATGATACTACACTTCAGCACTATTTTTTCTGCTGTAATATACCTTTGTATTTTAAAATGGTGAAATAGTATCTGTTATCATGGTATGAATAACCTCTAAGCCCATGTGTAGACAGAAATAATGGAGTTCTGAGAGGAACTCATGGAACATAGACTTTTCTCCCTTTTTAAAGTAAAAAAGTTCTGCTTAGCTTACTGTTTGTTGATTAGCTTGTAAAAAGACTCTAAGAGTGAAACTATTTATGTATTCTTATATGGCTTATTTTTCTAAGGCTTTTCTTATTCAGCGCAGGCAGAATATTTTATCTCCCAAACTCTGTTCTTCTGATTTGTTCTATAAATCACAAAAACAGAATAACAAATTTTCTTTAATTTTGTTCTCTACATGCCTGCTTCAAGGTACGCTGTATTTTATTTATCTTAACACAGTTCTTTAAAGAACAGCAGTTTACATATATCTTCCACAGAGACTTACTATAAAGAGACAGAAATTACATACACCTCTTTCTGAAGTGAATTACAAATAATGTATGCAAAATACTTTTGTTACCTGTTGGTTGGTTTTTGGGTTTTTTTTTGAAGGCTTGTACCTACCTGCTTGGGATGCGGTGGCTTCTCCTGGAGCTTGATTTCTGCAAAAAACATCAGAGGTAAACCAAGCATACACACACATTCACAAAATTCAGCAACTGTCAAAGTTTTGCCTCATTACAAAGGACCATCCAGATGCCAAAGCAATGGAACGCAGTCTACCAGAGGCAGCATCTGGCACGCTGGCAAACTCAGCTAGCAGATGGTTTGACATTTGCTTCTCCTACTATTCCTTTTACTGCCATATTCTCTGGTTTTGTTCTTGAGACAACTTCATTGTAGAAAACTAGCCACTGTTCATGTAACTGTTTTGTTCCATACAAATATTTCATTATTTTTAAATAAATGCCAAAAATAAAAGACTATAATAAAATAAAAAAGTTGTGCTTCTGCAACTGTATTGCAATTACAGTGAACTCCTCCTTGTAGTATGCATTTACTTATGTGTAGTCATTGAATTCTGAATTCAAACATCCTGTAGGGGTTTTTTTTGAGCAGAAGTGCTTTGTGTGTCTTCTTCCACACAGTTCACACTCCACCTCACAGTATGTTTATATTTGAGAAGCACAAAGCAAGTTCTAAAATGGGGAAAGCTTATAAATTTCTAAGTTTTCACACACTTGTAATAAATAAAAAACCCACTTCTATCTTCATTTTTAAGAATGATCTCATTTATAGCTATTATGAACAACTCTAAACCAGTGAGTTTGCTTTTGTCCAGCATTTTGGAGTGAAAATGCTACATACCTGCTACTTCTGTTACTGACGTTCCTGAGCAAAAAGCTCAGGCCTTGCCACTTACTATGAAAAGAGGAAAACAGTGGGTGTGGATTTCAAATCCAAAGCTTCATAATCAAGTTCTACCTCTTGGAAGGAAGGAATGGCTAAGACAGACTCCAGTGATGGAACAAGTCTATATATATCTTAAATGATTCCAGGTCTGCCTCAATATCCAAAGGAAAGCAAGTTTAATACTAACCAAAAAGTAACAGTGCTTTGCATCTGTAAAGTGGTGTGACATTTGCTGTTCTACATTGATTCATCAAAAATCATTTCATAATGCCTAAATTTGCGTCTTACTACTTCAAAGGTATTGTTGTGTGCTCTACCAACTATGTCATTATATGCATGTGTCTCTACTGCCACCTGCTTGTGCTAGCACTAGGAAAATTGTCTTGCCACCTTTGGAAAGCTGTAAAGAGAATATAAGGAATTACAGATGACTTTTCTAGACTTTCTCTCTAAATTTCATCTCTACTTTGTAAATAAATAAAAAAAATTAACAAAACTTATAGAACCAATGAAGGCAGCAATAAAAGAAATGCCAGAAATCTTCCAAAACTGTACAAAAAGGCAATGTTTTTCTGCTTCCTACCAGGCAGAAAGAACCTGCATCTAATCGTATTGTTGCACAAAGGTAAAATTTTCTGCCCTGGCTTACCACCATAAGCCTTCAGTGGTACATCTCATCTGCTTCTCAGTCTTTCAGCAAAACCATAGCAGTACACATAGGAAAAAAAGTGATTTATTTATACATGTACTTATACATATGAGTAAAAAGTGATCTCAAACAGGAATGCAAAATAAAAAATGAAAAAAAAGCGCTCAATGAATGATGAATCAGGTGAAAGGACTACATAATTCTTATCCTTTCTTAAAAACAGAAAGCTTGAAAGAATGTAGTGAACTATTATAGCAAGGACAACACTGAGAAGGAAGCGGTGTCAGAAGAAGTAGTAAAATTCAGGAGAGAATTTGGCATACAAGTGGGGAAAACAAGTGAGGAAGCCCTCCAGACTTGAGAAGAGTTATTACCATGATAGTGATATGACTTGGATTCACTACAAGAGTTGTCGAATATGCACTGATTCCTTTTGACTCGTGAAGTCATGGCATGAGCCTAAGCACATGAGAAGTGCAGTCTGAATTATGTGGTCAGATATACAAGTACAACATGGTCATTTACCAAGGCCAGTGACAGTGCATTACGTTTGTTGAATATGTTTGCAGCATAGACTTGTGATTGCCTTCAGAGTTTTAACTTTTCGGTACATAGATGAGCTCTGGGTCCTGAAAAGCTGAATATTCTTGAATGTTTTGCAATCACTGTATGAAGATGATGACTACCATACTGAGGCGTCTGCTGATACCTTTCTTGTAAATAGCTGACAGAAAACGTGTAATTTCAAAACACAGCAAGAACACCAACTGCAGTAAATAAAAAGGTTCTTTCTGCACAAAGCTTTTTTTCAGTGTTTTCCCATTTCAGTGGGGAATGAATTCAATGACTGTACTAAAGAAGAAAGAAAACTAAGAGAGAAACCATAATAGGTCCTGAGAACATTACGACCGACTGCAGACATTTCTATGTGTCTATGAGACTCCACAGTCTTTATGTCATTAGATAGGTGTTACATTTAAAATAATATTTCTGTATTACTGAACATGCTATTATAATGTTGGCTGTAATTCACTTCCAATGCACTTGTAATGCTGGTGTGAAAGGCTGGACTCCTAGCAGCTGCTGTTTGACAGATTTTCACGTAATACCATGTTTTCCCACAGAGTATTTGTAAGTGCGAGCTAAAGTTACTGTCCAAATTTTTGTCTGAGAAGACCCTGATGAGGAAGGGGAAGAAAACCTCTTGGTCTCACACCTGGAACTTGTTGACAGTGAATGCTAGTGGCACAGTCAGAGCTGTGAGCTTGTATTGTCACAAATTAATGACCAGGACACAAACGGCCTCCATTAGCCAGGAGAGCACCACTGCTTGGCAAGGACCAGCAGCCAGGCACAGTAAGAGGCCTCCTCCGGGGCAAACCAGCCAACATGGACCTGAAATGGAGCCCTCTTGCTCACAGGAGAAACCC
>NW_009612916.1:0-258 GCF_000690535.1 Cariama cristata | reverse complement strand
GTTGTTGGGGTCTGCAGCAGGAGAGGAATTTGGGGTACGAGAGGCAGTGGCGCACCTTCCCCCCTCTCGACGGGTCTTGCTTTGTTCCGACAGCAGAGGGGCAGATTCCTTGTCCTGGATCTCTGTGATCCCCGGCACTGATCCTGCACCCCCAGCCTGCACGGACACCCTGGGCTCACCCAATTTGGGCCTTTGTCTGGGCGGAGAGGACGTGGACCTGATAGATGGCGTGGGATAAAGTGGGGCCAGCCCCCCTAC
>NW_009612915.1:1386-1978 GCF_000690535.1 Cariama cristata | reverse complement strand
GCCCGCTCTCCGTCCGTCCGTCCGTCTGTCGGCCGTGTCCCCCCCCCAGCAGCGCTGCCCACCGTGTTTAACCCAAGGGCTGCTCACCCAGGGCACGGCACAGGCAGCAGCGAGACAAGACGAGCATCCTTCCTTACACCCCTCCCAGCATTTTCCATCCTCCTGCTGCACATCCGCCGGCCGCAGCTCTCCGGGGGGGTCCCCACCGGCCACCCCCACGCTATTGTAACAAGCGGCCGGAGGAAATGAGAGCTGGGAAAAGCCAGCTGGTGCCAGGCCTCCGCTGAGCACAGCCACCGCCTCGCCTCCCCGGCATCCTCCCAGTCCATCCTGTTTACCCCAGGATTCCGGGAACTCGAGTCTCCGCAGCCCCGAGACCCTGCGGCAGGATCTGGCGGGCGAGGGAAGGGGATAAACACGGTGATGCTCGATGCACCCCGATGCAATCGGCACCCACGTTAATCCAACTCGGGTCTCCATCCGACCCTAAAATAATAGAGCTACGGGGCTGATTTTAGCCCAGGGTTTATTCACCACCAGCCCAGGTTTTGCTCTTTCTCATCACCCCCCCCCCCTTCCCCGCTACACTCTG
>NW_009612915.1:778-983 GCF_000690535.1 Cariama cristata | reverse complement strand
TGGGAAAACTCGGAAGCATCGTTAACAGCCAATTTTCCATCGAGCTAGGTCAGATATTCGTCATCAGCGTGGCAGGGCTGGCACCTTGTGCCACAGCCCTCCTGCCCGATGGCTGGCGACAGCCCGTCTTGCTCGTGAAGCCAATTAATCGTTAGGAAGATAACCCCCCCCCCCCCCCCCAACTGCCCGTACCATTAGATTCTTT
>NW_009612915.1:0-241 GCF_000690535.1 Cariama cristata | reverse complement strand
ACCCCCCCCCCTCCGCTAATCTGCCCGTACTATTAGATGCTTTCTGCAGGAATCAGAGGTTTTATGGGAATTATTAAATGTGTGGATTAGCACGCTGGGAATTAAGGGGATTCCTCGCTTCTGCTTTACGTAAGGAGCCGCTTCGCAGCCGGATCTGGCACAACCCCGGGGGGTTAAAGGGCTCCGTGGGGCGACAGCGGCACCCGGCAAAAGCCACGTTAGGGGCGAAGGGGCGCTCGCA
>NW_009612914.1:0-3938 GCF_000690535.1 Cariama cristata | reverse complement strand
GCACACAATGGCTTCGGCGTCGCTGAGGTCTAACCCCTTTCAAGAGAACATGTATTGGTTTCTCTTTAAAGTAGCTGAGGAACAATGCATTTCCATAAGCGAACGTAAAATTGCATTTAGAGGCGACCACGGCCCCTCTGTCATGTCGTATGGAAAAAATCATCTGTTTCTGGATTTAGTCCTTTTCAGACCTTAAGGTCAGTGATTCAAGCGGACATTAAACTAATACAGCAAGACAACGTTGTTACAATTGTCTGGTGGCTCTTCTGAAAACCTATTGGTCCTTTCAAATTCTCGTACTTCATTTAAAGCCACTCTTCAGCCAGCTTCGTTCCCTCGGGGACCTCGGGGGCTCACCAGTATGCCGGAATCGGCATCTTTTAAAAACCAGACTGTTCCTTGATGTAGTCATCATCTTTACAGTACCGATGGGATCATCCGGTCCCTCACCCTGACACCGGTTGAAGGGGCACGCAGGTGAATCGGCCCCCGTGCCAGCGGAGGGGTTCCCAGTGCTGGCCGTTACTACTTAGGAGCTCTGGTCACTGTGAAGAAAAGGCTTGTCAGAGCCAGATCTCAGCAGCCAGCACTTGCCACAGACCTTGGTTCAGGCTTGGAAAAGCATTCTACATTTTTGATGTAATGTTTCCTAATGTTTCACCCAACAACCCATAAATTTCACAAGAACAAGCCTATAAAGGGTTTGTTTGAGGAGAAAAGGATAGATTGCTACAGGCTGTAACTCTGCAGAGTGAGAGGCCTTTAAAGAAGCTCTTGACAAACAGCAAAAGAAGTACTATATGTGCGCAGGACCATTCGTCAGGGGATGGAGCTTGCCCACCAGGCACACGGGCTGGACCCCGCCTTCCCCGCTCGAGGTCGGGGGAAGGCAGAGCCCCCTCCTCGCTGCTCCTCCAAACCTGCCTCCTCTCACCGGGCTGCTGCTCCGCATGGCACCGGCACGAATCCTCAGTCTGCACCAGTCCCCCCACGGCGGTGGCAGCGCTGGGGTAACGGACCTCCTGGGGACAAACAGGGCAGTGCAAAAATGGCACAAATGCTTCAAAAGAGCTTTCCGAGGAGAGAGTAGAGCACAGCACGTTGCTGGGGCAATCGAAATGAGGACCCTTCTTACTCCACCTAATCAGCCACCTTTAAATTTCTCTAAACAATTATGTCAAAAGCAAGGAGAAAGACCTTTCTGTGTGTGAACGATCGCATTGCTCGCTGACCGTGCTCCATGAACTTTGGTCTTTTTTGCCACCAAAGCAGTTTCTGTACCTTTTGCATGCACGGTTCCTACGGGTTTATACTAAATGCTCGTCAGACTTGTTAGTAACAGTCAGCGAGACAATCAGCACATGCTAAAGTCCTGCTCTGACAGTGCAATCAATTAAATATCAATTAATCAGTTAATCAGTATAGAGGATACACAGAACAATGCCAGTGATGGCTACTTTCTAACCCTGAATGTTTCATGCCAGTTCCATGTATGTAGCCTGACAGGGACGTTATTTTTTTTGTGAGGGAGTTTCAGGCAGTGGGATTTCCAATCTGCGGGGCAGAGCTGGAGCAGCGCTGCAAATGCTTTCCCACATGTACTCAATTAGAACAGCTAAATAACTCCATTCCTCCACATCACCTGTGTCTGCTGCTTCTGCTGTGGTCATTTTCAACCAACATCCTTGCAAGTGAAATTTAGTAACGCTCCTGAAAAGCACTCTTTAAACTCACATGCTCAAATATCCTCATAACTGCATAACAGATCATCAGTGTGAAGCTGATACTCAGATGCGTAATTACACTGCTGTGTCCTTGTTGTTACCTGTGTGAGGTAGAAGGAATGAGAAACAAACCATGCAACCTGCATAACTCAACACCCGTTGGGAATTCCCACTGCTGACCTCAAGCTTTCCTGTCCTGCAGAGCCCAGGCTTTATCCATGCAGAAAATCACAGAGAACTTGGAGAACAAAAAAGATTCAAGAATTTAGGAATTTACTTCTAAATAGGAAGAAACTAAGTTTGCCACGGAAGCTGTCACAAATTCCTCTTCCAGCTGTGGAGATAGGAAGGATACCAAGATCCTGGCATACCAAATCTTGGCAGTCTCCAGGACTTTGGCGGATACCTCTTTCCGACATGCTCTGCACAGCTGAAAGGATCCGGCAGTGTCTGTCACAGCCACCCCGGCACCCCGCTGCCCTTTTCCACCTGGGGACGTGCTCTGGCCCTGGCAGAAGCCTCCCCATGGGTCAGCGCTGGGTCTCCTCCGCCTCTCGTGCCAGAGACGCCTCCTCCTGCCCTGGGGACCCCGGCATCAGTGGTTGTGTGAAACGGTTCCTCAGCACCGACATTTGCGGCACTGGTGCTTTGGTCCTGGGGGAGCTGCTGAAATGGTTCTATTTCTAGAGCGCTCCTTCTTGCTCCTCCTTCCTTTCTGCTCCATGACTGCTCACACTAGAAAGTCTCCCCATCTGCATCGTTCCGCCCTGTGAAACCCTGAAAAGCCAGGAGAGGTGGCCCCGGAGACCTTTTCACCTCAGGCATGTCCTGCCTGTGCCTTAACCTGATTTGGATGCATCTGTGATGTGAGTGATACACCTACCCAGAGCCTGAGACCTCCAGAAGCCACTGCTTGTTTCCATAGACCCCCATAAATGGATAACTGGCTCTTTTAATCTTGTTACTAAATTGTAATGGAATTATCCCTCTAATCCTTTGGAGCAAGAGCAGAACTCAGCTACCAATATAAAATTAAAAAAAAACCCTACAGTAATCATAGATTTTAAAAGTATTTATTTTGTGCGGCTCTCAGATAGGCTGTATATAAAATTTTATTTCAGAGGAATAATGCCATGTAGTGCACTTTGTGGCTGCACTGTGATTAAGTCCTTTTTAATCTGCTGTGTATGTTGAGGTGCAGCGCTTTCCCAGCACAGCTCCCTCCATGCCAGACTCTCTATTAATGGGGTTACCGGCTTATCGGAAAGAGGCAGAATTACCCAGCTACAGGAGGTTTTTACTCTGATCTGCTTAGAAACCCGGGCCATTTCAGGGCAGGAAGGGCTCAGGGACAGTAAGCCTGTTTCTCCCCCAGGACCATGTGCCCCTCACTGCTCTATTTTCTTGCAAGGAACTTTCTAGCTGGTAAATCTGTTTAGAGCGATTGGTTCCTGCTGCTGCTCTGTCTGTCTGTCTGCCTGCCTGTCTGCCTCGCCACGGGCAGCAGCTGGCTGCTGCCAGGACAGGCAGGTAACACTGCTGGCTGTGGGATGGGGAAGCGAAGACGGAGCCAGCAGCCGGGTCAGCAAGCGCCCAGGAGCTGAGGCTGCCTGGACACAGTCGTAGTGGGCACAGCAAAAGCGTGTTTGATGGAAGAAACCATCGGCAATAGGATGGGGAAGTGCAGTTGGCTCCGGAGCCTGGGGTACCTCGTGCCATCAGGAAAAGGCAGCTGGTGCTGCCACAGTGCAGTGCACGGAGCCATCCGGCTTGTAACCCCGCTGCAGCATCCTCCTCCTCGCCGGCATTTCGCAGTAACAGGTCCTGTTCAGACCTTTTCAACCATAGCTCGCAAATCTCGACTGAGAGGTGGCGGTGAAGTGGGGATGGGGACCAGGGCAGCGGAGGCTGCGGTCGGGACGAGCAGAGCACGGCGAGGAGGGCTTCTCTTCACACAACACAACCCCGACGTTGTGGGGGCACGAGGAAAATAATTTGGCTGATGCAAAACTGTGGAAACAGAGTGGATTACAGACAGAAACACATCCCCACCCGCGAGCACGGGAGCTCGTAGCCACATTTGTGCGATGTGAAGGAAGAAACGTCGGCGTGAGGGACCTCTGGTCCCAGCTTGCTCTGTGCCTGGCACGTGGGGCGAGGCAGGGAGTGAGAAAGGAGCGGGTTAGGGATGTGCTAGCGTCTTGTCACAAAGCA
>NW_009612913.1:0-23972 GCF_000690535.1 Cariama cristata | reverse complement strand
AGGAAGACCCCTGCCTGCTACTGTGCTGGAGGGCCCCGGTCTCATCTCTCTCTTCTCCTCGCAGGCGTCCTTTGGGAGTTCGAGCCCAGGTTCGTCCTCGACTACCTCCTGCTCCAGCACCCAGCCTGCCACCTGCACGCTGCTCTCTCCTTCCCAAATTTATCCCCTCGTAGCTTTCCTAACACCTGCCAGATTTTTAAGAGAAGGAAATGTGCGCTGTGGAGTCCTTCCCTTAACTCCAGTTGCAGTTAGTAATTGGCTGCTCAGAACCCAAAATGAAAACAAAGTTTTGTAGCACTTTTAAGTCAGCATCTCAGAAAGCCATGTAGCCTGGAGAGAGACTGCTTCTCTTGCTGATAACTACAGGCTTGTGTAAATTTTTGACTTCCTAATAATAACAGAAAATGTTTAAAGTCATAATGATAAGTAATTTTTAAGGCTTTAGCTGCTGTTAAGGTTCTTTGGAATACTTTACACAAGCAAGCATAGTTAACATCAGCAGGGCTACTCTCGAAGAAGTATTTTGGTAGTGTATTTGCTACTGTGTAACTGCCTTCTGCAGTTTTTCAACTACTCTTTTTCAACTACTCTTACAAAATTTATTTAACTTGTATTTTTGAATATAGTTTAAAATATTTTAATGGGATATTGAGCATTCAGAGCTACTAAAGAAGTGGGACACTTTTATCTAAAATCTGTGAGTGGAGTAGAACTTCCACTTGAATTACTCAAACGTAAAATAAGAACACCGATTTGAAACAATCATTTTGAGCACAGATTTATGTAAATATATATTAAATTAAGGCATTTGACACTTACTTAAAATTGGATCAGGATGTGATGGCCAATGGAAGTTCAACATGTAATGTTATTATTGTAATTGGAGTAGTGCTATCGGCTATACTGAAAGTTCTATGATAGCATAATATGAATAACATGAATAAAAAGCATTTTTGGCTGGAATGTTTCTCTACAGTATGATATTATGAACTTTCACAGTATTGTCTTAAGCAAGCTGAACGGGCAAATTTTACTTTAATTACCTGCATATAAGGAATGAACACTTAGTATAATTGCTGAAAAATTAGATGTGTTAAGAATCAAGTCTCTTTCAAAGCTGGTAGCAGTGCAAAGAGGGATGCTGTTTTATTTTTTGAAGACGACTGAAAATTTGTAGCAATTTCCTTCAAAAGAAGTTCTTACATGGAAATAATTCTCAATAAAGAATTCTTAGTAAACCTTTTTTTGGCTGCTTGTAAGCCAAGGATTGCAAAAGAGCACCAGTACTTAAGCACTAGAAGGGGAAACCAGAAGTGAAAGATAAATATCCTAATCTGTTTCTTTTTTCCATCCTGAAAGCTGTAAGAAAGTGAACACTGAAGAACAAAACAACCCTGTAATTCAGTCATTTTCATTGTAGAATGCTGACTTTGCGGTGCAGAATATTTGCATCTTTAAAACCTGTTGAATCTAATGATAACCTTTCTAACGGTTGACAAAATGCATTTGAAAGAATAACCATACTTTTTTGATGTGTCCTTGTGAGTAAAGAAAAAGTGTCTGTTGCACCACAGAGCTGTCAGAATGGCTTGTTAATTAATGTGATCCATTAGAAGCATTTTGTTACTTCTGCTTCAGTATTTCTTGAAAATTTGCTAGTTTGTTCTTCCTTTCTAGATCAAGTGCTAAAAATTAAATTAGTTTTATTAAAAGATCCATCTGTGGGGCTAAAATAATCTGAAGCAAATTGCACTGTTTGTTTTGCTGTTAGTAGGAAGCTGATTCATAACCTGTTAGCTGTTTACCAGTGAAAAACTATGCTTGTCACCATATAAATCACATGAATAGACTCAGAGTCTATAAATCACAGTATTGCAGCATCTGAAATCTTGTGTGTGCTTTGTACCTTAATGATAATTTCAAGGATGTTTTGAACAATCTTTTATTCAGTAAAATATTAATGTGGGATTGCACTTTCTGAAACTTTGTTTTAGTCGTTTAGGTACTTCTCCCAAGTACTGTATACTGCAAGGGAGAAAACTGCACCTACTACTTACAAATATGAAAAGGGAAGGCCGGCTAAAACAGCTGAATTTGTCAAGTAGTTAGGAATTTGTTCCAGTTATTCCATTGAGAGTTCTGATCCCGTATGTGAAAGAATTCATGCAACTATATTTTTTTTCCTGTGATTTAATTTCATATGTTGGTATAGAAAGAAAATGACTCAAATTAGGTTTTTTTGATAGTTGGCTCTTTATCATCTGAGGATCATGACTTTGACCCATCTGCTGAAATGCTGGTACATGATTATGATGATGAGCGAACTCTCGAAGAAGAAGAAATGATGGAAGAAAGCAAAAATTTCAGCTCTGAAATTGAAGATTTAGAAAAGGTAAGAATGACTTGCTGGCTTGTAAATGTCCATACATGTTGTAACTTTTCTAGTGATAAGAACACTCAACTTGTTCTTAAGTTTGTGTTGTATGATGCAGTTTCCTGCGACATGCCTTTGCAGCTTGTTTAAAAAAAGAAAAAGTTTTGGTTTGGGTAGGGTGTAGCAGTGCATCCTCACAAAAAGGCTGAACTTAGCTTCTTAAAGATGCTAGTGTTGTGTTCAGTTCATACTTTTTTTCATTTAGTAGTCCTTTCACTTTGGTAGAGAGGTCCCTGAAGCAGGTTTTAAGAGTCCTATCATCCAATATCGCTTATCACTTCCAAGTTTTGTAAGTTGGATAGAAGTTGAAGCTATACATTTTGCATACTATTAAGTGACACCTAGCTGTATTGCATTGTGTTGGTCAGGTTTTGCTTTTCCAATATGCAAACAAACAGTTCTATTTTAGACATCATGGATCACATTAATTTGCTGTGTAAATGGTAGTTCTATGTCTTAGTTTCATCATTGTGGGATTCGGTGGATGTATAAAATGACCAGCGCGCTCCTTGGCTTTTCTTACTCCATTTTACACTCTTTAATTACATGTTTTTCCTATTTACACCTCTTGTTCACCTGTGGCAGTGCATCACCCATTTTAAACGCCTGCTGAATGCTGAACACCCACAAATTTATGCTGCTTGCATTACTGTTCAGTGACCCACTTACACCACTCGGCACGACTGCAGAATTTGGTCAGCAGAGTTCCAGGAAAGTGTAATTTTTAGCATCAAATATGAGGTTGTGTTTTTGTAGTCCACGTAAAAACAAATTTTCTAAATGTGGAGTTGACAGTATTTATAGTCCTGATTTTTATGTATTTTTTTTTTTTTTTGTCCTCCTGCCTTTACAACTAAATTGTTGCTGATTATGAACTTGCAGTTCTAATAGCGAAGCAGCTTGTCAAATCTGGTGGTTAAAATGGAGTTGTTACTCCACAAAGTTATCTTACTGCTTCTGTAAGGAAGGAAGAAGAACTGAGAGCAACTCATCTTAGACACTTTATTACTTTAAGTCCCAATCCTGGAAAGACTTGGACATGAGTTTACGTTTACACATTGTGAAAAGTCTTTGCAGGACTAAAGACCTTAGCTAACTAAAGAAAACAAGTAATTTAATCAGTGTATGAGTTCAACAAGAAATTTTTAAAGGTAATATAACTTTTAAAGGTATAAATATTGGGAAATATTTTTAATATTTTTATGGCTTGAATCAGGTAATTAAAAATCTCAGCTGTTTATTGTTTTATTAATTGTGTTAGGATGCAAGTACTAAAATCACATGATCGAAAGCTGTTGGAAAAAGCAAGTTATAAATCAAGCCTTTCTCTTAATTTTTGCCTTCTGTATTATTAGCTGTCTTTCTCACATTCTCAATGGTTGTTGTAAAATATATTGTGTGAGAGAGGGAAAGGAGGGCTTAAAAGTTGATATATTGGTTTACTCTTGTGGGTTTTTGCACAGTTGCAGCTGTAACTATGTAGGACTAAAGTCTTGAAGTTCTTCTGCATTTCTCTCTTGTAGGGGCGTTGTTAGTGTTTGTAGGATATCTTCTGTCTTGAAGAAATACTGGCAAATCATGCTATATGGTATGAATCAGATAACGAGCAAATTTTTAATAATTACTCTTTAGTTTTATCCAGTAAACAGTTTTCTTCAGTAGCTTGATGGGACTTCACTATGTGCCGAGAGACATGGTTATGAATTATTTCAGTGTTGCGCCTGAAAATATTTTAAATCTTTAATCAAGATTCCTGCTTTCAATTAAGTTTTTCTTTGTTTGTTTTGTTTTTTACTTTTATTCTTCAAAATATGTCTTATACTTTTCGGCCTGAACTGTTTACAAGTATTTGGCAATATGTTGAAATGTTTGTAAATCCTCTTGTATTAGGAAGGAAACATGCCATTGGAAGATTTACTGGCATTCTATGGCTATGAACCCACGATTCCCGTTATGGCTGGTTCCAGTGCAGATAGCTCTCCAAGTGAACTTGCAGATGAACTTCCAGATATGACTCTAGATAAAGTAAGTCAGAACTCTTTTCCTCTGAATTATGGTTTAAAAGCAGAAATCCAGGTGACCTTAAATTATATTTCACTGCATCTTGATGTTACCAAAGATGTATCTCTGTTAATTTCAATACACAATATTGTTCTGAATTAATTCTTTTTCAAGGATATTGAGGATCTGATTCTAATTATAAAGTGCATAGCAACTTCAGTGGCACTGTATTGCTACAAAAGAGAAATGAGTAAGTTAACAGTTCTTCCAAAACACATCCAGAGAACTTTAAATAGGTGTGTTTTTTTTAATAGAAGTGGGATTTTTTGATAATGTGTGCAATGTCCAGAAATAATAATTCTGGCTTCCAACACACATTCAAATGTCAAAACATTTGTGGATAACTTGAAAATGCACTCCTGTATGCTTTGGAATATTGCTTTCAAATGCATATCATTTGGAAAGGTCTCAACTTTGGGGAGTGAGAGAGAGACTGTTCTATGTGCAGTGACTGTATGTGTTAACATTGCCAATGTAAAAACCTGAACCTTCAGTTTTTGTGATTTGCAGGCTAGTTTTGAATTCTGAGGTTTTAATCTAATTTTTGACTATAAAGCATATGCAGCTAGTAGTTGAGATTATACAGTACATAGGTAGTAAGTATGTGTCTTTTTTTTTTTTTTCTTTCTGTGAGTATGATGTAATGGTAAACTCCACAGAAAGTAGGGTATAATGATGGCTCTGCACATCTGATTCTCATTAGGATTCACGATTATGTTGAGGCTACAAAAATGTAGTCAGCTTGTTCTCTAGTACAGTTCTTTCCCTTCCTAATCTCTATACAGAGGAGTTCAAACATATCTGCTAGTGGAGGAAGTGTGCTTTTTCTTTCTTAATATCTTTTAACATGCAGAAAATTCATTTTTTTATGTTTTGGGAAGATAACAGGTTGTCTGTTATGTGTAACTGTCCTCTCAGCAAAAGTGTACAAAAGTGCCTGGCTGTTTTATTTATTTTCACAGAGTTTAAGGGGTAACAGACTTTTAAAGCTTCAGTATATCTGTTATGCAAAGAATGACAGAATTCTACAGATTTGAGGCAGTTTCCACTGGTATTTTTCATTGGAAGTAGATGGAGAAACATCTGAGATTTGATGCTTGCAGAATTTACTTCTTGTGCGTTTACTTTAATAGAAGACAAAGGGGAAATGAACCCCTGTGTTCAACTCTGAAATGAAGGTTACATTTGTTCTTAGATTTAGGAGGAGCAGACTAGGTTTTTAATTAAGGGAGTATGGTCTGCTAAATTTACTTGTGGTAAAATAAGTCATTTTAATTAATGAGACTTACAATTGGCTGAATCTAAATGCTCACCGGTGTATACTTAATAGCCAGTCTGAGGTTTTATTTTTTTATTTTAATGATACAGGAGGAAATCGCTAAAGACCTCTTGTCGGGTGATGATGAAGAAACACAGTCCTCTGCTGATGACTTGACACCATCAGTTACTTCACATGAGGCTACTGACTTCTTTCCTCGGCCATTAAGATGTAGGAAACCTAATTTTGTAATACTACTCAAAAAGTCTTAGCGTTATAGCTAGCTTCCTAGCTTAAAATATCAAAGTTGCAGAGTAGTGCAGACTGTACTGGAAATTGAGAAACAGTGCTTTGCAGGAAGTTGTACATAGATGTTGTCTTTGGTTAGTATTACCAATTACCTAAAAGACTTAGATTTGGTACTGTGCTCAAAGCACAAGTAAAATTAATTTCTCTACAAATATAATAACTTCATGATTAGTAGTTACTGTGGTATTGAGGAACACCTTTCATGATTTTTGGTACATTAGTGAGTTACATCAATGTTTAGCGCATTCTTTTAAATTAGTGTTTTTCTACTGAAATTTTTACTGCTGCTTTTAAGCCAGTGACGACTCTGTGCAGCCTGTGGATATGAACTGGGACGCGGTTTCTTTGTGATTTATTTCCCTTCACACATTCAACACTTTTCCATAGGACTTCATGGGGTGAGCTAAAGTGGTTTTATATGGGATGGGGCCTATAAACCCATGACCACCAAAATTTCACTACCCATGGAGCTATTATGGGAAAGATCTGAGAACCAGTGGTTTGGTTATCCAACCTGGATGAGATATTCCTCATTGCCTGTTGCAGCTCATTTGTTCACTGGTATACTAGAGTTAGAGCAATGTGGAGGATTTTTATCAGTTTTAATTTGGCAGGTATCTTAAGCTATTCCCAGGGGATTTCATTCCTCTAGAGAAGGAGTATGATAAAGAGGATATGCTGCCTCAATCATCAGCAATCATAGCTCTTTGTGTGCTGCTAATTGTGTAGTAAATACAAGACATTTGTATTGAAAGAGAAATACAAAATCCTTAAAAATTATAATACTCTTTTTCAGTTAAGCAAACCCCAAACTAGCTGGCACTGAAATATTGCTTGTGAACTGTTAATGAATATGACATTGGAAGTGTGGCAGCTTTATAGAAAAAATTATAACCCCTCATCGTACTGAGGGTTAAGAAACAGTCATCTTTGTTTTCAGCTATCATGGTTTTCTATCAGAATGTTTCTTTATTAGAACTTTTGGCTGGACATTCTAAAATTGAGTATCCACCATTTCAGGGAGGGAGATGTCAGTTCTCTGTGCTGTTGGCAGTTTCATCTTTTTTTCTGATCTCTGTCCACTTCTCAGATACTAAGACATTAAGTTTTAAGGTAAACATGCCTAATACATAAGATAGGCTATTTTATTAATTTTGCATTAATTGGAAAAAATATTTGCCTGTGGTTATCCAGGCATATTGTTATTTCATGCATTCAGGTTAGCTTCTTGCTTGCCGCTTCTAACAACAAAAAGAGATAGACTGGTGGTTGTAGTAATGACTACAGAAGAAGAGCCGGAGTCCATGCAATCTTGGATATTGTCTCTGATGTTGACAATTCTGTTTCGTTGCAATGAAGCTAAAATTGCAACCCTATTTATGCACATGTTGTTTCTGAAGTTTGAGAATAGAAAATAGATTTAATGATATCAGAGCTGTAGATTCGATTCTGCTGGGGATTATACAGTTATAAAAATAGAATTACTTCAGAACCCAGTACCACAGCATTCCAGATTCTAAAATATGAGTGCTTCTATGGTGTACTGTATTTGAATTGCTTGGAGTGCTCTGATGTATTCCTGAGAAGAAAGATTAAAGAGGAATAAGCAGTCTTTTGCTGTCTTTTGCTTATTGCATTTTGTGTGTCTCTCCTGTATCTTCACTCCATGCTGAGGCAGCCTTGTTTAAAGGAATGCCCATTAAAACTTCTGATGAAAGGTTTTAGTAGGTAATAAAGACATGTCTTCAACTTTACTTTCTTTGTGATTAACCTGAGGCTAAGTCATAGCCCTGAAAGTTCTCTGGTTTTCTTATACCTTTTCTGTAAGGCATAAGCCTTTATTGAGAAAATTGATGAAGAAAAATTATCTCATTTCCTTTTGACTGTTAGAAATATAGTAGATTGTCTCAGTTGCAGTGATGATAAATGCTTCAGTTCTGCAGTATACAAGTACCAGGGTATGACTTCATGCTAGTTTGGTAGAAATGTAGATTAACAGACTTGTGATAGAAATGTAGACCAACAGACTGATAATACGTATCTCCCAGAATAAAAGCAGATGCTCCTTTCAAAAGTAAAGGATATCTTATAGTTCTGTGTTTGAACTGAAAATTCTTCCTAGCTAAAAACAAATTTCTTTTTGTCTGAAGCAAACACTACGTGTGATGGAGATAAGGAATCAGATGGTGAAGATGTAGAGGCAGACAATGGTAATTCATCTGAAGATTTGAGAAAGGTAATAATTACATCTTAAAAAGGTTAAAAAAAATCTACTGTTAAGAAAAATACATTAAGATTTATAGTACGTATCTAAAATAGTACCTTAATTCTGGAATTCTCTGCCAAATGCCAGGTTAATGGCATTTTAGTGCTTCCATACACAAAATACTAAGTCAGTATCTTTTTTTTTTCTTTTTTATTACATCCTCAGGAAATAATGGTTGGTTCACAGTATCAGGCTGAAATTCCACCTTGTCTTGGCAGATACAGTGATGATGAAAAGGGTAAGTTCTTCTGACTGATTTTATTTTATGTTTATACATAGCAGTTGATGGAAAAAAGTTATTTAAATTTATAAGGTAAATTCAATGGCTTAGTTAAAGTCTCAGAAACCTTAAAAAAAAAAGCACTAGAAAATTGAAGTAACACAACCACATAATTATATCTCAGAAATTTGATTGTTCAACTTTGAGAAGACATTCTCAAGAAAACATTGGGGAGTGGATTACAGTGTTAATTCTGAAGTGTGTAGTAATACTAGGAGGCAACAAACTGTGGGTCAAGAAGGAAATATTTTCATCGGAGTATCATAACTGGGCTATGAGCATGTAATGTAGTTTACACTGAAGATCTTCAAAACAGTATTTTTCTTTGCTTGTTTTTGGGCAAGCAGAACACTGTGGGTTATGAAATGGATATGAAAAACAAAACAATAAACTATTTTAAATTTCCATAGCATGAGTAGAAGATGTAGGTCCTGATACGCTCTCTTCTTAAAAAGTAAGATGTTATGCCAGTGTAAATTTAGGTTAAGAACTGCATTTGTGCTAGAGTAGAAAAAAGAACTTACCTGAGTTTTATTTTGTATCTTTAGAAATCTTCGCTATGAGAAAAGTATAGCAGATACAGCTGTGGAGTTTGAAAAACAAATAATGAAAGAAATCTGCTCATGGGTGGAACAGCTCTGAAATTAAGGAACAGTTTGGGGCATATGTTAATAAATGAAGGGCATTCTGTTTTTTTTTCTGTAAATTTTCAATATTCTGTAAGTTACTTGTGTTCAAACTGTAACATTTTGTGGGAAATTATTCTAGTGAAGTAAGTCTTTTCACTGTTACCAACTGGTTTTTTTTGAATAATGATCCTTTGCAACAGAGAAGTTTGGTATGGATGGAGCTGGAAGCATTAGCAAGTGGGCATAGCTTATGTTGCTTAAGAGACCTGGGGAAGTCTCCTGGTTTCAAAGATTCAAGCATGATGCTTACAGGTTGTAAGAACTGAAGGAGTAAGAACCGGATTTATCTGCATAGTCTGTTTACTATTTACACATCTTGACTTCTCCTCAGCCAAGAACTAGAGAAGTGCCAATAACCAGAGGATGACCAGGAAGAGGTTAATCTGACAACTTTCTCTGAAATGCGCTGGTGCTAGAGAGAACCAGTGAGAGTCTTGTTTCCTGGCATGGCCAAGAGCAAAGAGGTAGCTGCCAGATCAGACAGCCGGAGGAGCTCCTCCTGAGTATCAGTCATGGACTTCAGCGAGAAGCACTGGGTTGTCTTGGTCAATAAAGGAGGTTGAAGCTGAGCATCAGCAGTGTTCAGAGAGGTTGGAGAATCTGTGAAAGCCTCTTCTCTACTCCCTAAAGAGCTTGTGATGGCAAACGGGGTCATATTTCTGCTGTGTAGTCCCAGCTACCAGAATTGTGCTAGAAGGCAGTTCTGCTCTTCTATAAACCTTACACTTGTAACAGGTGTGTTTGAAAGCTTTGCATGTTTTTAAGCCGTAACAGAACTTTCAGAGGAGGTATAATTTTATTCCTCACCTTGACATTTTCTGCAGTTTTATGAGAGATTTGAGAATCTTAATTTCTTCTACTGTAGCAGCTATTATACTTTTGTGTTTGAATTGAGTAACTCTCTAATTTCGTATTGCCAAAAGAGTACATGAACCATTATGTGCAATGTTAATCACATCTATTGATCAGAGTAAAGGATTTATACTTTAATCTAGAATTGAAACATGCACAGACTGACAAAGGTTCAGGTTGGCTCTTGTGTATTTCCAATGTTTTGTCTTTCAAATAAGCTACTTAAGAGGTGCATACATGATTTCAGTATTCTGTGAAGGAGGGCTATACATCCTGATTGCTTGTAAAGTATGCAACAGACAAGTTCTTAACAGCATTCAGTTGTTAGTGAATGGAAAAACAAATCACCACGTGGAGACCTAGATTTCCATTCTGTTAAGTAATTTTTGCAAATTTTAGTTGAAAATGACCACTTAGCCACCACCTCTTTCTTTTTTTTTTTTGACATGTAATATTTGAAATACTAAAGTAATATCCTACACTTTTTTACTGTGAACTATAGTTAATTTTTTGAAAACAGCTGAATAAAACTGTGAATGATTTTGCTAGTTTGTTTATATGAAGTTGATGAATACATATGCATAATTTGACTTGAACCATGTAGCTGTCAACAAGCTGCTCCTCTGTAAAGACTCTTTATCTCAAGAGTTCAGTCTCTTATCTCATCCTTACGGAACCTGAATCTCTTCACCATGTCATGCTGCAGAGTCTGTGTCTTAACTGAGGCTTTTGGGGAAAAAAAAAGGAGCTGCAATTTAAAAGTGGCATGATGATACCTGATTTGATTGCATCTGTGTTGCTGTTCTTTGTCTTTAATGTTACACCCTTAAAAACGACACACCTGGCGTTAATGAATTTCTGTTTTAACAGCCTATGAAAGTGAAGACCATTTACTTTGGAAACCTGATGTGATCTCAGAAAGTAAAGTTAAAGAATACCTTTTTGAAACCTCCTTAAGAACAGGAAATGAAAAAATGATTGGCAGAATTCCTGAAGGACTACATACAAGGGACAATGAACAAGTATGTTCTGTATCCCGCTCGATTTATGACACATTGCTTTGTAATTAACATATGTTCTTTTTCTCTGCCTTATATTATAAAGGCAGCAATACTCAATTTCTTTTTTTTTAATTAGATGTTATTGAGATCAGGATCATATTTGATTGTTGGCAGTGTTGTGATCTGTGATATTTCTGGTTGCCATGCTGTTGACAAATTCAGCTTTTTTAATAATTGCACATAATATTTTGTGTTTTCTTAATTAAATCTTGCCTCAACTTTTGAATAGTTTTGCTTTTAGTTATTTTGAGTTTTTCATCATGTATAAAGGTAAAACCTCTTTTTCTACATTAGATATGCTTACTGAAAGCCAATCTAGACTTCTAAAACTAGCCTATTTGCAACCCTTGACTCTTTCTAAAGACTTTTTTTATTTTATAGGCACTATATGAACTTCTTAAGAGTAGCCATAATGTTAAAGAAGCAATTGAGAGATACTGCTCAAATGGAAAGGCGTCTCAGGGTAAGAGAGAGTACCTGTTTTTTCAGAAATGTGTATTTGGGAAAAAAAGAAAGGGAATAAAAAGTTGTGTAGAAAAAGCTATAGTAAGAATCAGATTGATGAGCAGATCCCCTTGCTATGATGTCTTTAGCACAGATTAGGTATAATCTGACTGCTGGCCAGTTGGAAATTCCTGCTAGAGAAGTTTGCAACTTGTATAAAGGTTGAGGATCAGCTTTCCACCTTCCCTTCTTTCCTTCATTCCTGTTGTAATAAAGGCACAGACTGAGGAGAGGGGTGGGGGGAATGGTGATTTTGCTGCCATAAGGCACTTCTGACCCACATTACAGTATCTTTTTGAGATCATCATGAACTATAATCTGATGACATTTATACCAAAATCGGGAGAACATAGCTGGCTATATAAATAAGCTCCATTCTCTTCCTCACTGTGCTAACATTGTGCTATGCCAACCCTAAACTGGTTCTACTGTATAGTTCCATAGGTTTTTTGATAGAGTGAGGAGAGCTTTGCTCAAGTTTACAGTGAAAAACAAGCTTACATCTTGTTCCAACTTTATTAGCCCCTTAAAATCAGAGTTTATCATTTAGCAAAGACAGTTCTTTGTCCTGTATTTTAACATGTGTTGCATAAAGCAGAAATGGATTATGAGCCCCGGTATATGTTGATATTCTGGCAGATATTCCCTATTCAGAACTGGATCCAAAGGGAACTCAAGTGTTTAGACGTTAGGTGCTGTGAAAGCTAAGTATCTAAGGTAAAGCTGAAGGGGACAATAAGGGCTCTCAGAGCAGTGCTTCAGAAAGCTCATGTACAAGAAGAGATTGTGTAGACCTAAACAGTAAGGAAGTATCAGTTGCAGGGTTGTATCCTAAATCCCACACCTCTCTAGGATTTAGATGCCTGTTTTGGGATTGAAAAATACCTCTGCCCATTTGTAGTTCAGAGCCCACAATTCTGTCCTAAAGATGAGTACTCACACTCCACGCTCTGCTTCAAGTCAGATGGGACTTAACTATACCCTTACTACAAATCGTAAAGGATGATAATACTGTCAGTGCCTGTCTCTTAGAGTAACCATTATGCTATGATCTACTCTACCCACTGAAGTTCACTGCTATTCTCAAGGTGAGAATTAAAAATCCACCACTCCCAGGGTAATTTCTTAACAGTGAGACTTCACACGGGGATCTTTTCTTCTCTTTGAAGCTTGAGAACTCTGTAGTAAGGAGTGCAAAACTAATGGGATGAGAAAGAAGGAAAATGGCCTTGCAGTGGAATGATTATCACCTTCATCTGGGAGCAGAAAGGTCTTGGTTCCAGTGTCTGCTTCCAGAAATATTTTGAAATGTGGGGTTTTTTCCCCCATTGGCTTTAAATGTGAACTGAATGGAAAATTTTTGGATCACCGTTACGAATGTAGGATGCCTGAAATATCCCCTCTTAATTATATGTATATACACCCAAAGCCATAATCAAGATAGGAAAGCAACAATAACTTGAGACAAAACTGACCTATTCAAATAGTTTGAGCTACTTTGTTTTAAAAGTCTTACTCTTTTTTAGTATTTTGTTGTTGTTTGTAAAACTACAATAAAGTTTTAGAAACTGCAAGTTTCATCTTAAAAAAAGATATTTGCAGTTCCTCCTTAAGAAGCCTGAAAGGGTTATTCATGGGATCTTTAGGAGCAGATGGTTGTTTTGTTTGTTCCTGAGTCCCTGATAACCCTTGTTTTTCAAAAACCTGGATCAGACTAAGTATAGTCCCAGTCGGCTGGCCACATGGCTACCCGAGGTATGCCTAATGCTAAGGCTTTCCTCAACGGTTCATTATGCCTTTTCCGGGGGTCCACTACCTCACCAGGGGGGTTATGAGATGAGGGAAAGTGTCAGAGGTTCTGGAGAGTCTGTCTTGCAGAATCTGCGTCAGCTCAGGATTACCCTGGTGGTGTCGGTCCACCTCACCCCATTTCTCAACTATGATTTACAACGCCATGCATCAACTCTGCCCAGGACGGTATGGGTCAAAGGCGAGGCTGGCCATATTGACCCTCTTGAGTATATGTTCTATGTCTCCTCTTACTTCATCCCTTTTTGCAGTGAGGTACAATTTTAAAACAGCTGGGGTTTCCCTTATTAGTGGGTTCATGGCTTTGGGACCTACAGGGGCAGATCAGGGTCTACAGGGGTAGGGTAATCACCATGTGCCCCTCTGTCATTTGTAACCTGAAGGCAGGCTGCCTTTGTAATGGCAGTAAAAAGCTCACTTTGTGATCTTATCGGTATAGCAGTGGGCTCTCTCCTATCCCAAGGGTCTATGCCTCCTGCCCAGTATGCTACTCTGCTGGTAATAGAGTGTATTTGAGTGTTACAGGCTGGTGCCTGGTTCAAGAACACTCCTGGTCTCCAAAGCCATCCTGATCTAAGATAACTTGATCTCCTTCAGTTAAGGAGACATGCCAGAGGTACTCAGTCTTGCCTTCACCAGGCTTTCGCCCATATCTTTCCTACACATCAGCTAGTAAAAGGGCGTCCCATGGAGTGGTCTTTATGGTATTTCTGCGGTTGCCCTGTTGAGGTCTGGCACATACCTTAGTTTTAATAATAGGGGCTACCTTAAATTGTCGTTCGTCTAATTCACTCTCATCACTAAGTTCTTCGTTGGGGTCCTTCCAATTATCTCTGTCTCAGTCCTGTGGGGAAATGATTGGTTTACAAATTTTTACAGGATCTTGGGGGGCTGTGGACCTGAATTATCATGAGTTCTGGCTTATCCTCCTCTTTCCTGCTTTTTTCTTCCTCTGGTTGTTTAAGCAAATGGTGTATTTGCAGAGGTAACAGCATTTCCTGTCACCTTTTTTGTTCAGCCTCATCTTGTAACATTCTCATTTCTTGTTCTTCACTATGCAGCTCCTAAATACGTCTTCAACATCCTGTGTATTATTATTACCTTCTCTTTACCATCTTTCAATTTCCCTCTTACAAGGTTCAACTGTTTTATCTTATTCCGATTATCCTGCTTTTCATGCACCCAGTCATCTGAAAATTTCATTGAAGGGTTAACTCCGTGCCTCCTTAAGTAGTCAGTGATTGAATCCACCATGATGCCAACTATGCCAGTTTTTTTTGCAGGTGAATTATTACGAAAAGTAATTTTTATGGGGTTAACTAGAAGGTTTTATTAAGTGATCAAATGATAATTAAATTATAATTAAGCAATAATTGAATAGTAATTAAACAGTGATTTTAACAATGGTTTAACAATAATCGATAATTAGGCAGCAGTCAAACACTCTACTACTTACTGCACTTCTAATGATTAAGGTATAGCTTGATATATATACATGTTGTTAGCATACAATATACTTTTAGGCTTAATGTAAAATGTCACTTACCTTGTTACAGCCATCAGGTGCTGGGTAAGGGGTGTCTGAACCCTGGGGGGTAACCTTGAGAGGTATCCCTTCCACGCTTAAGGGGAGATCATCCCTGTGCAGGCAGCCTGCTGGTGTACAGGATTACTAAGTGGGCTTGGGCAGGCTACAAGTATTTATAGTGTAAAGTGACTCACTCTTAGTCAGCCCCCACTTTGGTGTACCTACAGGTGCAGCTGTAGCAGTTTTAGTTTTGTCTAGTCCCAGCTCAGGCTGGTACTGGTAGTTCCTGATAAGACTTGACCTAGACTCCTTAGTTCCTGAGAAGATACAGCCTAGCACAGTTCTCAACAGTTTGCACAGCAGGGCTGATCTCAGGCAGGCCTTCTTGTCTGTGATGTCTGGGTCAAAGTGCTGCTCACTCGCTCAAGAGTCGGGGTATCCATCACAACAGGTTGTTCCTTCACTCTTTTTTCCAACAATCACTGTTCTTTGTATCCTATGTGAGAAGAAATACGCAGAAAAATTATCTCACTTGTACCTCAGTGGTGTTATCAAACCTTGGGTTTTGATAAGAAACTTATTAATAAATCTTTTGAATGTCCTTTGGCCTCAGGGATAAATGATTTCAGAAATCAAATAAAGAATGTTAGATTCAGGTAGGGTATGTGTACAGTAGAGGAAAGAACATGGATCTCAGTAACTGAACTGGGTTTTTTTAGAATGAATTTGAATATTCATCCATTAGCAACAAATATTTTATCTTTGTAAAAGGTTAGTGAGTGAAATCAAGTTTATTATGCTACTTTTGTAATTGTCTAGAAGAGATGACAGCATGGACAGAAGAAGAATGCAGAAGTTTTGAACACGCACTTCTGATTTATGGAAAAGACTTTCATCTCATACAGAAAAACAAGGTTAGTATTTTACAGTTAAATAGAAGAATTGGTAGATGATACGATGCTGAAAATCTGTAAAAGCAATACATTTGTCAGAAGCCATGCAGAAGAGTGAAATAAGAACCAACATATTAAAACCAGCTTGGCATTTTTGTGCTAATTCTTCCTCAGATGTCATTGGAAAAGCTAGATGTTGCAAGATGAGTCAATGTACTATCTCTGAAATCGACTTATGTTGACATTACTTCCATTGATGCATTTATGTTATAATTTAGTTTAAATGTGTGCCTTTCCTAGAAGTACAGTATTTTCATACCATGGCTGTGAGAGGGGAAAATGCATCTTAACTTATTTTTGTCATCAGGAAGGCGTAAGTTTACAGAAACAAGCTTAGCTCTCTGTGTTTTCAGAAAGTGTAGTCATCCATCACTACTCTGTTTTCTGGCCAGCGATGGAGTTCTGATCTTAATCTGGATTGCTTCTGATTGACTCCTCTGTGACTGAAAAATGGAGTTTTTTTTAATTTTTTTTTTTAAACAAATAGCAACAGTTGACAATATGGGTGTTTCCAAATTTTCTGTATATCTCCTTTATGCTTTGATACCACCTTGAAGGATTTTTTTCCTTTAGGAGTCTGGTGGTTTTGTTGTATTTCAGGTAAACTTCATAGGGTTGTGGTTGCTGTTCAACAATAGCCAGCTAGTCCTGCTCAATACCTGGTTTAACCTGTCCTAAATAATATTTGAGTGGTTCAGATTTTAAAAGGACCTTACCAATAAACAGTAACACATCAGAGATGCAAAGAAATAATTTAAAAATACTTTTTTCCAACATGCAGCAAAGTACCTGGGTTGATATATCTGTCACTATGGACCAGAATTTGACTAAGAAATCCACTGTTGTTTTTTTCCCAAGTAGGTAAAATACCAGAAAGTTTAGGGAAAGTTCTGGGACCCAGCATAAGCTGGTGTCACTTGTACATGCAAAATATCAGCTAGACAAGATTTAGTGCATGGAGAAACTTAACAAGAGATGTTTCCTTATCACTGTACTGCAAAGCGTTGTTAACTGGGACTTTATATACTAGCATATGGACATCTGTTCATTTCCTGCCCTTCCTGGTATGTTTTTGTCTAAACTAGCAAGGTTTACTGCTCCACCCAACACATTTTGGATTTGCCTCTTATGTTTGAGTAAGTTTGATTAAGCTCAAGTATAGTTTACTGCCAGACTTACCTGGTTAGAGTTGTGTATGATAATTGTAAAACTTAAACTGGAACTGTGGGCTGATGATGATATGAAATGTTTCTACATCTAAAAATTGATACAGTTTATAAGTATGTAGATAGAAGTAATGAATTTTTCACCTAGAATCTGACTTCACATGGCAGCCTCCATTTTGGGGAAAGAGACAAACCATTAACATAGATCAAAATGAGTCTTTTGAGTGCTTTATACCATCTCAACAAGACTACAATTTTATTTTGTGTTTAAGCATTCACTGTTGTGATTATCTGTTGCCAAAGCCTCCACAGTTCTGGACCCTCCTAAATACCCAGAGTCTTTTGTGCTTTACTACTGTTAGGGCACTGATTTGCTTAGCTTTTTCCAACTTAAAAGAGAATTATCTTATAGTTTAAAAAATTGTTATATATATTTATATATGGATAAGCTTCAGACGTAGATACAGTCTCAATCTAGTTTTAAAAAAGCCAGTAATGCATACAGTAGAACAAATTTAATACTTACTTGAGACTGTAGATCTTTTCAAAGTCTCCCAATTTAATTGGTTTGTTCCAGATACTGGAACAATAAAACTAACAATATTGCAGGAATGGGAATTGGGGAGATGACAAAACGTAAGTCTTTGCATTAATCTTGTAAATTCTTCTTGCCGCCTTTTAGGTAAGAACCAGAACAGTTGCTGAGTGTGTGGCTTTCTATTACATGTGGAAAAAGTCAGAACGTTATGATTACTTTGCTCAGCAAACAAGATTTGGAAAGAAGAGATATAACCATCATCCAGGAGTTACGTAAGTAAAACGTTCTTGGAATATGTTTTCTATTGCTAATCATAAATGTAGAAGTTTGCCTTTTTTTTTTTTTTTTAACCTTCTGTCATTGCAGTGTAATGCTGCAGTGGCTATGGCAACTGAAATTAAAGCCATCATCATTCTTAGGCTTTGTTTTCTGGTTGAATAATACATTATGGATGCAATACTCTTTTAGGGATTACATGGATCGTTTAGTAGATGAAGCAGAAGCCCTTGGTGGAGCAGTGCATTCTTCAGCCTTAACATCTAATAGTCGAACAGAAACCATTCCTGATCAACAGCTAAGCATTCTGAACTCTATCACTGCCAATGAGTTGACAGGTAAATCAAGAAAAAAAAAATCTTTTTGTTGTAACTATGCAAACAACTATTTCATCTGCATTTGTGTTCATCTTTTTTCCAGCATTGACAAATAGTGTAGCTACGGTCTGCCACACTTCAGATGTGAACTGCCTGGATGACGCCTTTCCTCCTATGGACAGCTTACCCCGAGCACCAGTTAATCATGTGCCCGTCGGAACAGAAGAGTTGCTTAACTTGCCTAGCAATGGTGAAAGTGATTGTTTTAATTTATTTGAGACTGGCTTTTATCATTCAGAGCTAAACCCAATGAACATGTGCAGTGAGGAGACAGAAAGACCTGCGAAGAGATTGAAAATGGGAATTCCTGTCCCAGAATCTTTCATGAATGATGTCTCTGTAAATAACCTTGGTGTGGACTTCGAGAACCACACACACCATATTACCAGTGCCAAAATGGCTGTTTCAGTGGCTGACTTCAGCAGTCTATCTGCAAATGAGACAAATGGTTTTATCAATACCCACACTCTTCACCAACATGCTGCCCTTCACTCAGAATGACTGTGGAAAACTAAACAGTGGGTACTTTATGCAGTAGTAGTAAACTTGATGGGAGCTATCAGGTTTGCATAGTCTTTCACTGGAAGTTTGAACTTTATGACATCAGTGATGTCTTTGTATGTATAGAACTATATCTTGATTTATCAAGAGTAATTTCTTTTTTCAGTCCATAAATGTGGAAATGTCATAGGATGTTTGGCAGAGTTTGGGACTAAGAGAACTCTGTGGTGCAGCTTTAAGCTCTGCTTCAGTTTTTTTTTTAAAGCCTGTAGACGGAGGCCGCCATTTCAAAACCAGCACAGAAGTTCTGAATGGATTGTAGTGGCTTTTTAGTCTAAGTTACTTTTGCCGTAAACGGATGCAGTGGAATAACAATGTTTACAGGTACCGATCCTGATCCCTGCTTAATGTAGCATTTTTTTTTTTTTCTTTTCTTACAAAGGCAGGGATGGGTTTCTTTAATTTAAACTGCACAAACATACAAGGATGTTTTTTAAATGGAACCTTCTCTCATGTGATACTAAACTAGAGCACTTCAGTTTACAAAACAGCAAGTTCATCTTGGTGGAAGCTAGCACAAGGGACTTAACATGAGTAAAGTGTGAAGACCTGCACTTCGATGCTGTTGGAAAATTATAGGCCATGGCTACCTTACACAGAAGTAATTATGCTGCCATAGGTGTCTGTGTACTTTAAACTTAGTTACTGGCTTAAACAGGTGTGTTTTAGGCTATATTGTATTCAAATGGGTTTTGTCCACGACTTCGAAGAATAATGTAATTGTGTAACCTAACTTTCCTAAGGCAGCTGATGTTGTATAAAGCTACAGTCTGCACAGCTTAGGATTTACCACTAAACAGTCTACATTTGGAAGAGAAATTGTTTGGGGCACTGCAGTTCAAAGTGTTACAGTTTTGAGGTACTATCTAGTTTGTATAGGAATAGTAGAACCTTGAAGTATGTATTTGAAAGTTTTTCTTTAGTGTGGATTGCATTTATTTGTTTTGGCAAGTCATTGGCTCAAAAATGGCACTTCATACTTTGGTCAAATAGGCAAGGATGAGTAAAAATGTTTCCCATAAAAGCAACTATTTAACTTCAGGAAATTTTTTTTGGTTTTGAGTGCAATTTAGCCATCTGGGAAGTTTGTCCTGCAAATGTGTTCTAATTCTTGCAAGGAGTCAAACCAAACATAGTATTGGCTTGCAACATGTTGTTGTAGCATACAACTTGCAGGGTTTTTTAATGAGAATCTGAACCTTCAGTAGGATTACCCCTTTCCCTTCTTGCTTTTTCTTTGCACTGTTTATATTACAAATTTAATTGCCACTAATTTGTTTTCATTATTCAAGTGATTACATTTGCATTGTTGATATTTGTAATAGTTGCTTCAAGGTTATTCTGAGGAATTAGAAAGTAGTGACTTTAATATTTGAAAGGGAAGAGGGTATTTATTATGCATACTGTGAACTGCATTGACATCCTGAGTTTCGGATGCAGCGTATGGAGTTTTCTTTACAGCATTGTAATGAAGATTGCTTTGAAGTGTTTACACAGTAGCACATTTACCATATTAAAAACAAACTAGTTTAGCACAGTGGACAGACGTAGAGATAATTTTGTAATCAGTTCTTAACTTACACATCTGAAATATGTATCTTTAGTAAGTACACAGTAAATAATGGGTAGCCTTGGCCCTGTGTTATACTCTGACATTTTTAGCCAAGTTGTCAGCTTCTTGTTGCTGTGTTTTGTGCTGAACTTTGTACCTTCTTTCTTTTGTTTATGAATCAACACATTTTATGTAATTTTGTAAAATACTGGCCATAATCCTCCATTGTTATACATTCAAGTTTATCTATGGGTTTACAGTGAGTGGCTGGTCTGTATAAAAATCATACAAAGATGACTGAATGCTTATACCAGTTGCACTTAAATGAACATGCCCATTCTCATTAGCTGATGCAGTAATATATTCAGTTTATCTATGCATTGCTGGGCTCTTAATGTAGACAGACACTTGTCTAAGGTTTGGGTTGTCAGCAAGTTGAATGGACACTTTAGTTATTTAATAAAGACTTTTGACCAAAATTCAGAAAATGATATGAGAGAAAAATGAATTCCGGCTAGTCTAATAGATTTTTAAATGCTGATCTTATTTAGCCTGTTGGCTAGCTAGCTGGTATCGTTTACTTTTAATTCCTTGTTAAAATGAGGCAATAATTTGCAAGATTTTGTAAATATGTAAATTCTTCATATCTTTTTAGATATCTATTTCAATATTTTCTGACTACTTCTGTGTATAGTAACATTTTTGTGCATGCTTGATGTGACATTCATAAATTTGTACCACTATGACTTTATCCATGTAAAATAGCTATTTATTGAACTTTTCTTTTAAAAGCTGGACTTACTTATTTTTCTCTCACTTTAAACGTTTAAATGGAGAACTTGTTACTGTTTATTAAAAGAATTGCGTTTTGAAAGTCAGCATGAAGATAACTGAATTGCAACCATATGAAGAAATTACATTGCCTTGGTTCTTAGATGGTGAAGCACAATTCTTATAACAAACTGTGATGAATTCTTTGTTCTTTGCCACACTTTTTCTTCATACAAACAAACCAAAAAATCCATAATGGGCAATTGCAGTGTTGGTAAATGTATCCTTTTTATGTACAGGGAATCTGAAGAGGGTAGCTGATTCATTTAGAAGTGTAACTGGTGCTGTGATTATAGCAATACTTTTACTTTGGTTAGTCATACATCATCTTCTCATGCTAGGTTTTTAAATGTTTAGTTTTCCTCTTGTCATGGCCAAACTGCTGAATTTACTTGAAGGATGTACAATACTGTTTGAAGAATACTAAATTGTGTACAATTAGGTCAATGAATTGTGCAATTTTTTCCTGTTTTTAATTTTTAAAACTGAGGGTGAAAAACATAGGAAAACTTCAGATCAAGTAGAACATAGTGATACTACTTAATTTAACCAAAGTCTCTAGTGAATATTTCAACTTTGAATGTAAATTAATGGATAAACTGACCAACAGGGACACTATTTGCCCAGTGTTACAAGCACATTGTCTACAAACAGGGAAACTAAATACAGTAATTTATAAAATAATGACAAGGCTACTATTTTTTTTATTGCTATTTTTCATTGCAAGGAGGAAGATACTATCAATTGTAAAATACAGTAGGAATGGTTATAGTCCTCCTAATAAAAAGAGATTCCAGTTATTCTCAGTTCAAAGTAAGTACCCTGTGCATAACAACAAATCTAGTGACAATCGGAACATGTTTTAGTATCAGATGTTCAAGAGGAAGTCGCTATTGTTGCATTGGTTTTAATATTTGTACATAAACACTGATTTTTTTGAGCATTATTTTGTATTTGTTGTACTTTAATACCTGGTGTACAGTTCCAGAAATAAATGTCTGGAAACCTTTCTTTACTTGTAAAGCTTTTCATGCATCTGCACTATGTTTGCTACTTCATTTTCAGAAATATTTATCAGTAACTCTGAACACATTTTAAGAGCTTTGGATACTGCTAAAGTGCATGGTACCACGCTACCTAATGTTTCATACAGAAGAGTGAAAAATGCAGCATGCAGCGGTGCAGATAAAATAGTAAGTACTGATTTCCCTCAAACGTTAAAACATTATGGCTTAAGTACAGCAAAATCTTAGATGGGACTTAAATGTAGCTTCAGAGTAACACATCACAGCAGTATAACCCCATGTTCAAACTACATGGTAGACTGTAGGGAATACATTCCTGTCCTCTGGTGTAAGAAAACTTGCCCAGATCCTTAAATCCATGTCAAGCTAGATTACAGGTGTGAATACAAAAACTTTACTTGGCTTAGGCCTTAATGCTGAAGTTAAACTATTTGAAATGCTTTTTTTCTGGGTTACCCATTCCCTCAAGAAAATGAACAGTAATCTTGGACCCTCAAAAGCGCTGTATTACTTCGAGGATCTTACATACCAATTCTGTCAAAGGCCAGAATTCTGTGCTTCCCTAGGCCCAGTGTGCTTGTTTTTGCAATGGCTGGCACAATAAAGCTTCAGGCAAAGAAATGATTATTTATTTCTTAATTAGATAGGAGTGCAAGCTGATGTAATTCTGAACAGCAAAAGTTGTAGTTTGCCAAGTAATGTAATAAGCTTTGCTTTGCCAGATGAAGAGATGCAAGATAAATATCTTTGTAATTATCCTGGTTTCATCTGGGATAGTTAATTTTGTGCTCAGTACCTGGTACAGTGCTGTGTTTTGGGTTTACTGTGAGAAGAATGTTGATAGCACACTGATGTTTCAGTTGTTGCTAAGTAGGGCTTGTCCTAAGTTACGTTTTTTTTCAGTTTCCCATGCTCTGCCAGCGAGGAGGTGCACAAGAAGCTGGGAGGGAGCATGGCCAGGACAGCTGACCCAAACGAGCCAAAGGGATTTTTCGTATCAAAGAAAGTCATGCCCAGTATATAAACTGGGGGAGTTGGCCAGGAGGGGCCGATCACTGCTCAGGGATTGCTGCTCAGGCAGCAATTGCATGATCCATCACTTGCCTTTTCTTGGGTTTTCTAGATCCCACACATTTATTTTAATATTCCTTTTCATTACAACTATTACTGTGGTTTATTATTGTTAGTATTTTATTTTGCTTTAGTTATTATATTGTTCTTATTTCAACTCACGAGTTTTAGGGTTTTTCCAATTCTCCTCCCCGTGCCACTGGGAAGGGGGAGGAGTGAGTGAGCGGCTGCATGGTGCTTATTTGCCAGCTGCGGTTAAACTGCAATAGTAGTGATGGTCAGTATAAGGTGCAAAACAAAATACCTACCCAAAAGTCTTTGGTGACAAGCTGCACCTCCTTTTTCTAGTTTAGCATAAAAATCAAAGTTGTTAGAACAAATATTAATTTGATTTGTTGAGTGCCTATGGATAAGGATCAGGGGGAAGGCCAATAAGGCAGATACTGTGATGGGAGTCTGTTACAGACCAACCAACCAGGATGAAGAGGTAGATGAAGTGTTCTACAAGCCGCTGGCAGAAGTCTCGCAGTCGCTGACCCTTCTTCTCTTGGGGGACTTCAACTTACCAGAT
>NW_009612912.1:0-15284 GCF_000690535.1 Cariama cristata | reverse complement strand
TTAGGGAAAAGTTTTAACTGTTTTTATAATTTGAGAACCTTTAATAAAAATGTAAATATTAATTCTATAATTATTAATTTTTTGTAACTTGCATGTTGAAGAAGTTGCAGCTTAGGGTTTGTGAGATTGTCAATGTTAGAGTTCTGTTCTTTCTTTTTGTTGATGGGCATGAATATGCTCATTTGTTTTTGTATATTGCCCATCCCTTCCTTACAGCCAGAAGCTCTAATGCTGCTAGATCACTCCGTACCGCCCTTACATGGACATGGCAACTGACTTACACATTCACTCCCATCATCTTCATCTCCTGTGTAGTACACTCATAGATTTTTACACTCCCACACCATCCACCCTAGGCATTTTTTCTTCCCATAAGTTTCCCTCCACCACCCCTTTCTTTAGCATTGTTAAAATTTTATGTGCAGTCATCCATTCCTTAAAACACACACACACAAAAATTATAGAAAAAAAGAAAATGTTTAAAAAAATATATATCAAATTGACCAAAAAGGCAAAAAAGCAACAAACTTTGCTTTTCAAAAAACATTATATATGTAGATATGCAAACAAGCAAAAGTAAATTCTATAAAATGTACAGGATTTTTCAACTGTAATATGTTAACAACTTTACATAAGATAAAAAAATACAACCAAAAAACAGCAGAAAAAAAAACAAGTTCAAATTTGTTAAGGTGCAAGATTTTTTTCTTTTCATGTTATGTGGTGTGGTTGTATGTGTTGTTGCCTCCCTGTATCGCCCTTTGTTGTAAAACAATTATATTAAAAAAGAAATAATAAACATTTTGCTAAAAAAGTTTTTAAGAAACAACAACGAAAAAAGCAAGTTACAAGTATGTGGCAATGCTACTTGTCCAAGAGCATTCTTACACAACTTTCTTTTATAAATTTTTTCTTTCATGCCAAAAAACATGCGGGCAATTTGTTGATGTAAGTTGACTGTTATGAAATCAATGTGGTATGCTTTCTAAATATTTTTATGTATTTTTGATGACTTTTTTTTAGAGGAAATAATGCTTTTGATTTTCATCATTTTTTTCAGTTCTCGTAGGTTTTAATCTTTCTTTTGCTGATGAAGTGAATGACTTGCTATGTTTTTCCTTTTTCTGACCTTGTTGCTGTGGCATCTTTATTTTCTAGTATATGGTTTTGTTTTAGGAAAAATGTATAAGTTCATTTATTTATTTTCTTATCAGTTTGTATTTGCCTTTATGTTATGTGCTCTTTGTATATTGTCGATTTACCAGACTGTATTGTGCATAGGAGCGGGTGAAGGAGCCTGTGGTAGTTTGCTCCTATTCAGTCCCTCGCTAGAGCTTTCTTTCCTCTTTCCCATTCCCAAAATGAATCACCAGTAATGCTACTTTCTTTCATGCTACTTATATTGTACGTAGCCTGGTGGTGTAGCCTTCGTGACAGGTAAAAAATGATGAGACTGAGCTCTCAGGGTCTTCCTACTGCAGATCTATGTCATTCCTACTTTATTCCCATTAAAGTGTTTTATTTCTGTCAGTTTTCTTCATTGCTGATTATCTGCCTGATATCCAGTCTAAGTGATACTCTCAAGTGTACTCTTACCAGGTAAACCCACTCATCATATTATGACTAGTATCAGGCTTGCTAATACCATCCAAAAATGGTACATTTGACAGACACTTTTCTACTGAAAGTCACGTCCTGAACCTCTAAAATTTCCTTGCTTCAAAAAACATTTGGATTAATTTCTTTAAAAAAACAATTAATAAAACTAAGAAAAAGCTGTACTTCCTTATAAGCACATATGTTTTTGTCATTCCTGCAGAGTAATGCTGTGCTCAGTAGGTATCTTAGGTTCAACTGTCAAGTCCCTTGAACGACTGATGCTGAAAACAGAACAAGTAATTATGCTGGGTAGGAAGCTGTCACTAATTAATCATAAAAGTTTAAAATAATGATGGGAGATGGAAGAGGGTATGTTTCAATTGGTTCAGAGCAGCTCTGTGTTTAGGCACCAAAATAATTTTTTGCTCTAGAATCCTGCCTGCAGACATGATGTCAGGTCCTCTCTGGAAGGTATTAATATCTCTTTCACTGAAACTGCACAAAGGTGACCAAGAATTTACAGCAGTGAAACACAGCCCAGCATTAACATGGGATTCATGACCTCAAACTCTGTACCTTCCTGTTGATCATGAGCCATGTATTAGGAAGCACTACAATAATTAATGTCTTTTAATATAGTTTGTCAGGCTTAGGAAATTCTTTTCAACCAACTCCACCAGAAGAAGTATAGTTTTATCTAATCACTTTGAGGACTATGTATTCTCTGAAAGGAAAAAGAAATATTTCAGATGAAAAGTTGCAGTATTCCATTGTGGAAATTATGTTTTTCTCTCTACTACTGACTGTCAATTGCAATTACATCAGACTGCAAAGAGTAGAAAATATTAAGAATGTTCATCTACTAGGTTTCACATTATCATCATCTTTCCTGTGAATCAGGGGCTATGTTCTGAATAATTTCCCCTTTTTATCCTCAGAGGACTCAAGGGAGAATTAACTAAAACACCATTAGACTGAAATTTATGAACTCAGTCATTTAATAAGGAATCATTGTGTTGATACAGAGAGGGAAAAGGTAAGGAATTATTTTCTGTGGCAAGTATTTCATACTGAAAGTGGAGTCAATCTTCAGAGGAAAAGCATGAGAATAAAATAAAAATTACAAACTTTGGATGCAGAATATGACATGCCTGCAGAAATGGATGAGTTGTATAGCCTTTATGGATGGCATTTAAAAGCTCTTCAACCACAGCTGGAAAAGAGAAAGACAATGAGGGTGTGTCCCTTATCGTCATCAGAAGATGAATCTTTCAGGCTTCATTTTTGTGTGCCTTTTATCCTGTATCAGTATGATGCCTGAGACTCCAGTGAAGCAGTTGTGGCTCTAAAGATGAAAGCTGGTGACTGCTAGAGTTTTTCAGGTTTGGTTTGTTTTTTTTTTCCTTTTTGGTGCCGTCTGCATTCATGACTTGTCCACAACATCCTCACAGTTCATAAGGCTTCTATTAAATTTTTAACACTCTGTCTTTTCCAGTGGCAGAGAACTCTTACTGGAGATCAGCCCCAGAGGTATGAATTATATATTTATAAATACACTCATAAAGCAAAAAGCAGGGCAGCTCCAAGGCTAAAGTAGACCTTTTGTATCCCAAATGATCTTGGTAGTTTAAAGAAAAGCACAGTTCCATGAAAATAGTCTATATGCTAGATTTAAAGGCTAACTTTTAAGGAATATATGCACACTGTATTTGTATTGTGAAATGAGAAGGCCAAGCAGAGCACTGGGCTGCTCGGTATAAGGTTTCCCACCTCACGGACCTCAGTTCTCTCAGTACTGCTTCCAGTTTGCTGTTCAGTAATTTTTTTGCAACTGTACTGCTGATGGGCAAACTAGTTTTGCATCTATAAACCATTTTATCTGTTTCCCTTTTGTTTAATTCTTTGGCTTTGTGTTTCAACAGAAGCTTTTTTAAAAACATATTTCTGTTTGGGAAACATCTATTCCCTGCTTAGGGGAGAAAGCACAGAGTAGGTGAAAAATAAATCTGGAAAACCCTTGTGAAATCTTTGGATTGCTAAAGTAATCCTGAACTTGCAGCATACCAGTGAACACTGTTAATTGATGCTTAACAGCCAACAGAAAAAAAGGGGGAAAGAAACCTGTACTTACCAGGAAAGAGCCCATATTATCCACAAACAGAATCTAAGTCTCATATGAATATTTGTTTTAAAGCCATGGCCCAAATTGTGTGGCAGCCTTGCCTTTTTTTTTAAGCACGGAACAATTTGGAAATTAAAACTAAGTTTTATTCAAGGCTGCAAAGTGTTAATTTTACGATTGAAAAAATGGTAGACATTGTAAGAAAATAAAAACTTCAGGTAGGAAAATAGGAACATAAAATCTGTCTCAAATGTATTTCCCTTCCAAATTGTCGTGTAAGGTTTTTCAGGCGCTCCTCTTTAGCTTTTTCTAAAGATCCAAATCTTTAAGGCACTTGCCTTCTACAGCAAACCTTTCAGCATCCAAATCCCATGTAAGATATTCTTGGCAACTGAGTGGCACTTTGTCTTTTAAATCTGTCAGTGCTCACCTTTAAACCAACTTGGGGCACTGGGCAAAGGGCACCACTTCTCCGTCAAAGGACCACTGGCTCTAGGCAGCTTCCTGCTGCCTCAGCTGTCATGTTGTGAAAGATGGTTCCCCCTACACGCACACTTATCATCTGCCTGTCATCAGACTCCCCCTTGTGTCGCTTACAAGTAGAAATGTAGTACCAGTAACAGAGTTGTTTGCAGGTATGATATGAAAGTTTGCACTTGCTTCCCTCCGTAGATATTGGTGATCACATTTCTCACACTTTCTTGGGAGCTTTTCAGAATTTACATTCCCTAGTATCCTTAAATAACACATTTCTTTTAGATGGAGTGGCATTTTTATCATGCCATTTTAAAGGATGTTTTAACTCCTCTATAAATCATGTACCCCAAGAAGTATTCATTGTGCTTGCATCCTGTTAGACCTACAACTTCTAGCTTGCTGTGAGTTTTGCATAGATGCCTAACATACTAATAAAACACAAGCCAGATTTGATGACTGGAGTGCTTTTTCTGAGTTACCTTCTCCCACACAGCTTTTTTTCAGTCTCAGTTTCTTCCATTGCAGACAGAAAGAAAAATCAGAAATTCAAAGCATCATGACCACCCTTACAGTCATGTCCCTGGTACTCCCCAAAAGTATGTTGTCCTAAGTAAATGTAACAGATAAACTCCATGATGGAGAAGTGATTCCTAATGAAGAACCTTTAACAGTCTCTCTATTTCTTTAGTATGCAGGTAAACATAGTATGGATCATTGGACAATTTGGAATAAAACTAGAGATGAGATTAAATAATTGTATGAAAAATCAAAGTTAATCCAGTCTTCCTAGTATGAAAGTTATTTCTCTGCTCACATACATTGTGAGATTAAAACTTTCTAAAACTCTTTCCTGATTCTGTCCTATTGTCTTCCATCCAACAGACTTGCTGGAATCAAAAAGCTCCCATCTGCTCTCCATCACTTATATGAAACCCCACTTACCATAGCAACTTTATCAACTTTTCTTAAAATTTTTGAAACACCATGATTGTTTCTATAGTTGCAGTAGTCTTGATCATTGGCCCAAGTCCTCAACAGCAACAAAAACTGTAGAACTATGACCAAGTTTTAAAGGCAAGGGTTACTGGGGCAAAAGAAAGGTCTTCATATTAAATGTAAGATATTTTTGAGTCCTTCAAGAAAATTAATTGTTAATAGTACCAAAAGAATTTCTATGCAAGAAAACTGCTGAAAATATTGCTCCAGTGGGTGGCAGATCAACTGCATACTAAAGCTGTGTGCCAGTGTAATAGATTTTAAGAACAAAGGCACTTCAAAGCTCTAGATGAGCAATTAAAAGCAGCCAAACTGATTTTTTTCCAATTGGGTGTCGCAGATGGTGAATGAAAATCACAGATGAACACTACTTTTTAACAGCAAAACTCTGATCTTAAAAAAAATCATTTAAAGGGACACTACCTATCCCTGACTTTCTGGAACTTAAATCCCCACTTATGCAGTTTATTTAAGTAATGCACACTTAAATGCTATTATATTCATTTTTTCCCAAACTCACAGATGATCTTTCCCTCTAATGCATACTTCAAGTTTATCCTGAGACCACCTGTTTGCATAGATTATAGATGCTCTACTCTAGCCATGAATAGGGCTTCTGGACATATATAAATCATATTATATGCTCTAGTTTCTACATTGCACAGAAAGCACCTCAGATGCATGAGAACAAAATGCCATGTAGCCATTTGACAGACTACACTTTCTGCTTTTTACATAATTTTTTTGAAGATACGTAGTTTAAAGAGACTGATATTCTTTTACACATATGATACTTATTTCTTTGGCTGCTACCCAGTAACAAAAGTGGTATGGACATGCTGAGGAAACTCAGAAAACTAAACAATATATTCAGATTGACCTTTTTTATCTTAGCTTAAAACTAACTTTGCATGAAAGTATGCAAATTATCACATTTCTTATTTTGCCCTAATTTCTACCCTGGTACCTCTGAGATAAATCTGACTGTTTCAATTGATTAAACTGTGTCACCACTTAGTTTCTCATTAAGGATAAGAATAAGCCATATTACTAGTTCAGCTATCTAGATTTAATCAAACTGTTAAGTACCTTTTTCAGTATATTGCTATCTTCAATATGTAATTTGTTCAAATATATCAGTCTGCAAATATATTTAGAAGAGATTATGATTTTAGACCATATTCTTTATAGAACTCCCATGGACATTGCTGGCAGTGTTCAATGCGAAACAAGTTCATATAATATATAGTGTAGACAGGAGAGAGGAGAATTTTGACCCTGATGTTGTTCAGCATTGTAACAATGCCAAACTGTTCATTAGCAGTTATTAATATGTAAGTAAAAGCCAGAATTATTTATTTATTTAGAAGCTATAATTCCTTTTGCATATCTTTCCTTAAGCAATAGTGAGTATGAATCAAAATTTCCCATGCATTAGAAATACTTCTTACTGAGTTGCACTCGTTCCAACAAATCTAGATGACTACTCATGGTGTCAGATGAACTCTTCAGTTTATATTTAAAGCAGCTAACTTAACTGGCTAGCTGAACAAAAATTACCCAAGGGAGAATTTACGCACAAACTTTCAAAAGCAATATGACTGACCCTAAAAAAGTTTCAGCAACCCGTATGTCAGCAGAAGACTATGTAATCTGAACTAAATTAATTAGATAAACTATTTATGCCTCCACATGAAAATAAAACAGTGGAGTGTTTATTACCCATAGGCTCAAAAGCAAAAGTACCATCATATTAGAATATATAGACAAAACAGGACTACTACCCTAAAAGTAGCAATACTGCTTCTCAGAAACCAAATCTTAGAAATAATGTACTGATTTTCTTGTTTCAATTGCAGCTTATACTATGGTGAGGTACAAATGTTATAGGTATAGCTTTGGTGTTCTATTTCAAGAGTAGACCGTAAGTCTACCTCATTCTTAGTTCTCTGTAGGCTGGTAGCCATCATGTTAGGAAAAGGTAGTGTTGTTCACAGCTATCTGCATATGAAGAAGTAACATTAAGTGTGAAGACAGCTTTTGCAGTACACTCTTGGGATCAAGTGCTAATTTGGGTCATCAGAGTCCTTATTCAGTTATATCATCAATCACAATAAAGTCTATCTTAATTTTTCATCAAATTATAGTAAAAGAATATCAAGAAGAACCGAAGATGAAGATAGTATGGCATTAGTAGCCCAAAAGATGCAAGGAAAGGGTCATCCTAGTGTCAAACAGGAGGGTAAAGAAAGATTAAAAACAGCTGAACAAGCATTGAGTAGCTGTACCTTCATGGACCCCAGTAAGTACTTGGTTCTTATTCCATCCCTCACTTTCATGAACTTTCCCACAATTTAAAAACCAGGCAACAATCAAGAAGAAATGGAGGAATGCAAAAGGCCTTAGGGAAAGGCCTTATAAACTGCTATGGAAGGTGAGCAGACTTGAATGGCAGAAAAGAAATACCAATGTTATTTTAGGAAAAGAATCAGAGGAGGAAAAACTGGCAAGATTAGTGGTAAAGTCCATCTAGGAGACCATTGCTCTATGGAAGTCTAAAATAATTCATTTTAACAGTCTTGTAACCAAATGCTTAAGAAAGATCACTACCAAAAATTGATGTCCACAGAGTCACTTGAGAGTATCTTCAAAAATAAAAAACTTTGGGTCCCAAAATTTCAGAATGTTTCACTGTACATACCTAGCCTAGGCTGAAAAAGGGGGGAAATGGAACATGCAGTTTACCAGTGTCAAAGCAGAGCGGGAGGGAAGAATGAAAGGCACCCCCAGGAAAGTATGTTGCTAGTGTAGTTAGAGCGAGAAACCTGATCCCTGACACTTCTTTGTAATGCCCAAATCCTCTCTGGTCCTTGAGTTAAGTGAATTTAAAATGGTGCATTGTGTCATTAAAATGTACTAATCTTCTTTTTTTCTTTTTTCCATCCCAGGAGGTGAATTAGTTATCCCTCTACTTGTAGAAGACCCTTTAGATATCCCTCCTATTGCTACTCGTGCACCTTTCATTACACTTCCCCCTACCTTTCGCCCCCTCCTCACCATTATTGAGACCACCAAAGATTCCCTGTCCATGACCTCTGAGGCGGGGTTACCTTGCTTGTCGGACCAAGGCAGCGATGGTTGTGATGATGATGGCTTGGTGATATCTGGGTATGGCTCAGGGGAAACCTTTGACTCTAACCTACCCCCTACTGATGATGAAGATTTTTACACCACCTTCTCCTTGGTAACAGATAAGAGTCTTTCCACTTCCATCTTCGAAGGTGGCTACAAAGCACACGCACCCAAGTGGGAATCCAAGGACTTTAGACCTAACAAAGTCTCCGAAACTGGTAGGACTACTACCACGTCTTTGTCCCCTGAGCTGATCCGCTCCACAGCTTCGTCCTCGACTGGGATGGTGCCCAAATTGCCAGCCGGCAAAATGAATAACCGTGAGCTCAAACCCCAGCCTGACATAGTCTTGCTTCCGTTGCCCACTGCCTATGAGCTAGACAGCACAAAGCTGAAGAGCCCGCTAATCACTTCCCCCATGTTCCGTAATGTGCCCACAGCAAACCCCACGGAGCCAGGAATCAGACGGGTTCCGGGGGCCTCAGAGGTGGTCCGTGAGTCGAGCAGCACAACGGGGATGGTCGTCGGCATTGTGGCTGCTGCCGCCCTCTGCATCCTCATCCTCCTGTATGCCATGTACAAGTACAGGAACAGGGACGAGGGGTCCTATCAGGTGGACGAGACGCGGAACTACATCAGCAACTCAGCCCAGAGCAACGGCACGCTCATGAAGGAGAAGCAGCAGAGCTCAAAGAGCGGCCACAAGAAACAGAAAAACAAGGACAAAGAGTATTATGTGTAAAAAAGAATACTTATTTATATATAAATATATAAATACTTAATGAGATTTAACTGAAATATCAGAACCATTGCAGCGAATGAGATTGGGAGATATCATTTGTGGGAAAAAGTATTGGGAAAAAAATTTCAGCAGTGACTGTTATTGTCTCAGTCATCGCTTGGAGTTGGCAAACTCTGCCCTAATGTATTATAAAGCACACTTAGCGTTCTGGAGATGGCGCGCACAGCTCTGCCCTGTTAGTGAACTTGGACGTCTCCAAATCTCCTCCTCCGCTGAACTTTCTGCAAAGGTAGACGACTTCATGGCTTACTTGTTTCATATCTCCAAGTGAGTCTTTAACAATGTTCGTGATCCCTGACTGTATCAATAATTTTTCAGTTTACTTATTTAAAAAAAAAAAAAAGGAAGGAAAAAGAAAAAAATGCAAACATTATTAAACAACAAAAAAATATTGAACAAACTGATCTGGCCGTGTCCAGCATACATATAATTTTTCGAGATTGGAGGAGGGGAATAAATGATTTTGGAGATTGTTGGTTTTTTTGGTTTGGTTTGGGTTTGTTTCTTAGGTTGTTTTTTGTTTGGTTTGGGTTTTGGGTTTTTTTGTTAGTTTTTGGTGTGGGAGGGAAGGGTGGAGAGGAACAGTGTGGGGGGTGAACCAGGACATGAGTTGAGAAGAAATCTCGGAAAAAAAAAAAAACATAATAAATAAAGAGAGACTATTGCCATATATGAACTCAAAAGCTACCCATGGTGTTTACTCTGCATATCTGGTTGTGTTGTCTCTAGAATCTGTCGTCTTGCAGTAAGTTGTTTGCTAACAACACAGTGAAAGTGTCTGATGGGTGGTGCTGAAGAAAAGTATCATGGAAAGCTGGTTCCCTTGGATCTGGCTCCAGTATTTGCAATTGAACTGGAGAATACATGGGTTTGGGTCTGTTCTGATCAGTCATTGGCTGTATTTGAGGATATCACTTAGTATGCAGTAGCCCAGCCAAACTATGGTTAAAGGGATTTGAAGATTCAAAAAAGAATGCTTAAAAAATGGTTAACCATTCTGAGCTGAATAAACCATGCAAAAATAAAGGAGCCTTCCCCTGGGTTCTGGTTCTGTGACTGCAATGCATGCAAAAAATAATAATAAATCAGTTTAATAAAGAGATCAGAAAGGCACCACTGGAGTTCAACTTGTGACGAGACCCATAAATGTCAGAAAAGCTAAACACTTGTAAAAGAATGCAAAATACATAGGGTTTTTTGACATAAAACTGTTTTTCATATGTAATATTTTAATTTTGTAGCTTGACATTTCAGATCATCTCTGTCTTTCCATTTGCCCTATTCTCCCTTTTCCTTCTCTTTTATATAAAAGAAAATAAAGCTGCTGTGACACACAAAAAATAATAAAGAAAAAGGAATTTAATAATATAATATATATACACACAGATATATTTATCATGGTATGTTTGACGGGACGACTGGAACAGAAACTCTGTTATGGTCTTAATGTGGAATGAGAATGTTCTTGAAGAACAAAGTAAAATGAAACAGACAACAAAAGCAAACCTTAAAATGTGAAGAGAGTGTGTGTTTTAGCTTTGTCACAGTTACCTGTGTCAAAAAAAAAAAAAAATCTGAAATTTTGTTTACATATTTTAATACTATTTTTTTTGCTAGTATAATTTCTATATGGATACCCTGATGGTGTATATACTGTTTTATGGTTAAATTGGGAATGTCTTTTGGTTTTATTTAACTTATTTAATTTGGTTGTTTGGTTTCTACATTTTCCCAGTTATTATGAAAAGGATTATCTTCTTACTGTACAGAACAATAGCCAGGTGTTTTGACGGCCATGCCTATCATGTGCAAAAAAGCAAATGAGGGAGAGAGAGACAGAGAGGAAAACAACAAAAAACAAGATGGATTGAGAACTCTGAAATATCAGAAATGTACACTTTTTCTGTATACGGATGAAAACTAATCAGCTGTTTAGGTTTAGAAATCTACTCTTGCTGGTGTTTATAAGTCGCATGAATATTTGACTTTGAAGAAGTGTCATCAAATACACACACGCACATGGGAACTTAAATTCAAAAAAACAGCCTTCTCAGACATTTAGAGAAGATGCTTTCATGTTAACAAATATTTTCAGTGCGTGTATGTGTGCGTGTGTGTGGTGCGTGTGCGTGTATGCAAGGTTGAGCTTTTTTTTCCTTTTTTATTTTTTATACTAAAAAGAAAAAAAAAGACAGGTTTTAAAAAGGTATGAAAGCACGATTTTAGATGACTTCACTGGCCGAAACTATATAAAGTTGATTATATCTTGATGTCTGTAAAAGATTGCTGTTCTTGGAGTCTTGGGGTCTTGTGAAATGATTTCCTGCTTTCTTTCTTCCTTTCCTTTTTGCTTTCCTTTTTTAAGTTAAGAGAAAAAGATTTACACTTTCCTTTTTTTGTGTAAGTTTCTATTGGACAGTTTTTGGGAACATGTGCATTTCTGTATGTGGGCTTCTACCATATCCCTGTTGCTTTATGGACAACCTTAAGAACTTTTATTTGAGTTATAGTGATGTTATTGCTTTTTTTCCCTTTCTTTTTGTTCTTCCTTTTTGATTATTTTTCTTTTCTTATTTGCATTTTGTTTAAAGATATGCTTAGCAATAAAATGTTCTTCCCAAAGCCCTGGGTGTTGCTGGATTTTTATTTCTGAAAGACTTCAAGGAAATTCCAGACCTTTAAAGGTGAAAAGTAGTCTGTGGAGCACGTATTCCCCATCCCATGGGAGTGTCTAGCCACCAGATTACAAAATCATGTTCATGTTTGCATTCTTTTGTTACTCTGATGAATCTTAATTCTTTCCTTTTCAGGGCCATAACTTTAACTGGAGTGTGTGGTCTACGTCACACCACTCCCAACCCCTTGTCCTCCACGACCACGGTGAGGTAAAGATGGTTTTCAATGGTCTCAGATAAAAGCATATCTAGGACATTGACTTAGTATGCCCTTTCTACTGTGCTCCCTGTTTTCAGTGTCCCTTTGAAGCATGTAGCTCTTCCCATGACATTTATGGGATTCTGGATTCCTCTTCTGTGGCCAGGAGTCTTATGTTTGATGTGCTGCAGCAGCTCAATCCTTTTGAGGATTTGACTAGCCAATTTGTTACAGAAAAGTGTTCACATCATTTTATATGAGGAGTTAACAAGTCCTCTGAATTTATCTATGGCTTTCCATGCACTACCTGAGGAACATAGTGGCCATTTTGCAAAATTGCCAATACCCTGTCTTTCTTTAGCAAGTTGTAGGGAACCTCAATTCAGAGTAGCAGGTTTTTTTAAAATTGGATTTTCCCAAGCTACCTGCAAGATTTCACTATTTAGAGGCATCTGGAGGTCAGCCAAATGAGTGTTTCACAGCCCTTTCATTTTTCAACCAAGGATGACTTCACTTTTTTTCCACCCCCAGGCAAAATCCACAGCTCTTTTGAACAGTGTTTTCCGCAGATTTCATTTACAATCAAATTCGACTCAGGATAAACTGATTGTTCAGGTATTCCTTGTGATTTTCTACGTTGTTTTTGCTCACATGTTTGCATGGGTGAGAATATGTATATGTATGTACATGTGAGGGTTTTTTTTTTAATTTTAGCATTTCCAGTTCTTTGTGAATCATGTTCTAACACCTTGTAGATCCTCACAAGTATCAAAACCACAGGTTCTGGTCTAAACTCCACTCTTATTCCCTCCCCAAATCATTAAATTCCTGAGTGATGACTGGTATCTAATATTCCCAGTACTAGAGCAATCAGCTGGCGTATGGGAGATCTCAGTCTGAACTTAATTGTCTCTTATAATATTGCAGAAAATTTCCTTATCACCAAGCAGTTGGTGTTCTGAGAAAAGCACTTTTTTTTTTTCAGTGCTTTTCTCAAAACTTGTTGTACTTCATGTCATTATGAAACATTATGTGAAGCAAGAAATTTCAACCTGATTTACCCTAACCCTCTGGCTCTAGTCACTCTTTTTTTAATTTCTCTGTAACCTAATGACCATTTTAGGCTAAATGAAGTGTCAGAAAGGAGATTTCATTGTTGCCCAAAAGGCTTGGGATTATTGTGTGCCTTTGGCTGATCACAGAATTGTTGAGATTGAAAGGGACCTCTGGAGATCATCTAATCCAAGCGCTACCTCCCGAAAGCAGGGTCGGCTACAGCAAGTTGCCCAGGACTGTATCCGGTCAGGTTTTGAATATCTCCACATGTAAACTCCACAAGCTCTCTGGACAACCTGTTCTAGTTTGACCACCCTCATTGTAAACAGTTTTTGTTGTGGTTAGGTGAAATTTAATGTTTCTTAATTTGTGCCCATTCCCTCTTACCCTTTTTCTGGGTATCACTGAGAAGAACCTGTCTCCTTCTTCTTTACAACCTCCCTTCAGGTGTTTATATATATATTGATAAGATTCCCCATACGCCTTCTCTTCTCCAGACTGAGCAGTCCCAGCTCTCTCTGTCTCTCCTTGTACAACAGATGCTTCAATCCCTTATTCATCTTCATGGCCCTTTGCTGGACTCACTCCATTATCTGCAAAATCTGGAGCAGACACAATTGCCTTACCACCATCGCTGAGCTAGGGATATAGCTCTTTTCAAGGACCAGGGCTTGGCAGTTGTTGCTTTTCTCGGCGTTGTCTACTTGTCAGCAACATCCCACTTACTGTATCACTTTTTGAAGATCCTCGTCTTAGATACCTAATTCTACTTTTCCCAAAACTGTTCAGCACAGCTCTGCTTACAGCACAGTTGCAGAAGTTCTTTACAAGTGCTGAAACAAGTCACGAAGATCTGAGCACTGATGGACTCTAGCCTTCCCAGTCCTGGTGTTGCAGGAAAGGATGACTGAGGAGCTGCTTCAATGTTGGTTCCTTTTCCAGATATTTCTGTCCATGCCTCTGGACTAGGAGGGAGAGCAGAGATGCTGGTCTTCTCTGCAGTTGCCATGCCTGGCTCTTTTTCTTCTTCAAGAAGTGAGAATATATTGATCAGACAGTTTTGTGATAATGATTTAAAAACAAATATTCCCTCCCTCTCATTTCTATAGTGGAAGTATCTTCAGTCATAAGGTGGTGATGACTCCCAGGGAAGGCAAAGACACATTAATTATAATTAATGGATGTGACACTTGAAGCCAAAGCTAAGCGTGTTACTTTTATGGAGATGTTGTTTTTAAAGCTATCAGTCTGGAAGGGGCGTGCAACATCACAAAGTCCTGTCAGGTGCCCTGTGAGAGCATACAGACACTTACATGCACCTGTTCCCATTTTATTATACATCGTCCCTGGCTACCGAGATTGGCACTCGCTCCCTAGAAGATTTTTCTCATATGGTAGAACAAATCACTGCCTTTCCCTCCCCACATGCAAGCAGTGACAAAGAGATAGAAAGGCAACAAGACTTGCTTTCCAGTTGTCAGTATCACAGGATCTTATTGGGTGAGCAGAGACACTAGCACGTGAAGAAAGACTCTTGCCTGCTGTGCAGCTCCCGGGGGTGGACCTTGGCTGAGCTCTGAGAGCACATTTGCCAAAGTGGTAATGAAGTATTGCAACCAGGTGTCATGATAAATGCAGGAGGTTGGGGCGCATGGTTTTGACTGACTCTTACTCCTCATTGGAGAAAGTTTCCCCACAGTAGCAACATTTGTTGGGTTATTTAAGAAACAAAATTAGAACTTCATATTCAATCTGGTAAAACACTGCTTTACATATCATAAGCTACTGCACACTGGTTTCTCTTCAGGCTATACACATTGCACAGTGGAATATCTCCCGTCTGTCCCCAAATGTTCCTGATAACCCCCTTTCTCTGGAGAGCCTGTTCATCTTGTCTTTCACAGACCAGCAAATATGGTGCTATTCAAGGTAAATTTTCAGTAAATGGTTGATCTACAAGGATTTGATGTTTATAATTTAGGCACATGGATTACAAGAGAGAGGAATAGAGCACACACACACACGAGAGAGATTATGTTGGACTACATATGGCTGAAAAAGAGCTTAATTTTTAAAGGTGTTAAGGTGGCTAATTCTTATTGAAAACTGCAGAAATCAGCTACACAAATACCTTTAAAAATTGAGGCTATTTCAGTGTAGTGGTCAGATAAAGTTAATTAGCTAGTGTTATTTGCTTGGGATCATAGAATCATAGAATCATAGAAT
>NW_009612911.1:3448-24410 GCF_000690535.1 Cariama cristata | reverse complement strand
GCTCCGCACACCTTTCCCACCCGGCCCGGCGGGTTATGAGATGCAGAGCTTGGCTCCGCACGGGAAGCCGCAGAGGGGGACGCTGCTGCAGGACCTCGGGGTCCGGCCGAGCCCGGGTGTGAGCCCCCAGTCACTGCACCTGGCTGATGCTTTGAGCTGGCGGTGCAGGAATCAAAACCAGTCCCTCACCAGCCTCATTCCCTCACCTTAGAGTGAGGCAGCCTCCCGACCGATGGGCCCGTGATCTGTGCACTTTCGAAGTGGAGACTAATGCTGAAGGCAAAGAGGGGAATTTGGCGTCCCCCAGACAAGCCTGGCCTGGGGGATGCTAGGGATGAAATGGCTCTATCCCCTCTGCAATTTGGGGAAATACTAAAAGCAGCAACTCAGGAAGGTGCCTTTCAGGAGACACCCCTGTTCCTGTCCCACCTTCCAAAGGCAGGGAAAGGACCACCTTTTTGGTGATGAGACCAGGGTCTCCCTGGCTCTTCGCACTCTCTCCCAGCCCCTTGGCCTGTCAGTGAGCCGGAGGGATGGGTGTTTGCGCAGGCTTCGATGGTGCCTTGCTGTGAGGGACAAAGAGCTGCCTGCTGGTTCCTGAGGGACCAGCAGAGCATGGTAGCTGGTTTCAGTCTGCACAAAAGTCTGCAGAAGCGGAGCCGGGTTTGATTTTTTCGTTAGCAAACGGGCACACCATGCGCGGTACTCCTTACGGGGAGATGCCTTTCCCCAATGGCCTGGAGAGGAATCTCAGCGAGGGCAGTGTTTTTCCTGCTGTTACTGGTGTTACTGGGTTTGCATGACCTGCAGCCCAGGCTCCCCCCATGAAAACCCATCTATATTCCTGACTTGTCTCCTGTCCAAGGCACTGGTTTAAAAACCAGTATCTCTCTCTGGCAATGAAACCGTTGTGAGTCTCACTTAATACCTGTTACATTTCTATAAGGGCTTAATTTGAGCAATTAATAGATGTGCAAATTGTGACTGGATTGCAAAAGTATTGGTTAATGTACCCTACAGAGAGCTGGCAAAAAAGAGCAGCATCTTCTCTCTCTGTCAGATGCTACCCAAAACCTTGAGATTGAGAGGTGAGGCTGACTTTGGAGACTGCCAAAAAGAAAAAGCCAGAAACCTGATCTAGGAGACCGCTCCAAAAGGAAGATGAGATGAGCTGGGGACATGAGGTCTGTCTCGTGACCTGGCACATGTGCCCCGGCTCTGGGGACAGGGAAGGTACCTGGGCTGGGAAGAAGGTCCCAGACGGGGAGAACTGGTGGTTTCATGCTGTGTGCCCTGTGTCAGGAAGGCAGTGGGATGAGACCTGGGGCCGTGGAGGGACGGGGCTCAGAAATGGGAGGCCGTGGCGTCTCTGAGTGGGCTCAGCGATTATCTGGCTGTTTGAAAATGGGATATTGCTATTTACTTAGGGCCTGATGGCAGAGCGGGCAAAGCTCTCCCTCTTGCTGTGGGCTGAGGGCACCAGGCTGTGCCAAGCCCGGGCATTTGCTATTGGCAGGGGGACAGCCTCTACCAGCTGGCATCGAAGTTAGTGCTGAGGCCATAGGAAAAACCCTGTCTTACCAACACGTGGTTGAAATAGGCTGGGGTTTCAGACTGCTGGAGAAAGAGGATTTCTGAGGCCAGCCTGCCGTGCTTCCCTTCCTCCCCTTTGTGTGCCGCTCCCCCTCGCCAGCACCCCTGCCCTCCTCCTGCCTCACCTCTGAATATTAATGCCTCTGGCAGATTGGATAATAATGTGACTGGGAATTGAATGAAGCTGGTTATTAGCTCTGGGCTTCCTTGGGGCATTTAAGGGAGTCTACAGGCTGTTCCTGGAGGCTTGGCAGCACAAGGGACCGGGGCTGGACTCAGCACAGAGGGGGTCGCTTCTGTGGGAAAGGATTTGCTCAAAATCCTCATCTCCCTCCGACCCCAAAGGAGGATAGGTATGGCAGCCTGGTCAGAGCTGCAAATTCCCACAGGATGGTTAGCGATGGATCTTCTGTTTTTTCAGCAACAATTAAATATTAGGAGTTGTTTTCAGGAAGGAACTGGGAGATCTAGCTGGGCAGAAGCTGAGAAATGTTTCTGTTATTATCAGGCTTTAAAAAGAGGTGGGGAGCGAGTGAGGGAGGTCCCCCTCTTGCCTTCCTACCAGTGTCTGAGTACTGCCCAGCAGATTTGGGAAGAGGGCCAATCCTCCGCACACCGAACAGGAAATTTTCTGCTGATTTGCAGGGTACAAGTTCAAGTTCAGAGCCCTCGTTTCTGAAGAGATGCACCTTACAATCTCTCTTCTCGGGAACTATGTAGCTTTTCCATAGGCGGATCTCTGGATGCTTTAGCATGAAGGGAAATATCCCTGTTGTGAAGAGGAGAAACTGAGCTCTGGCAGAATTACCCGATCTGATCTGAGCCAGAAATACCACCTCTGTCCCTTGACCCTTAATCCGATGCGCTTTCCTATCTCCCAAACTGCCGCTCCACCAGAAAATAAACATTTATGCCCTATTAACTAGCGCAAAAGGAAGAGGGCAACCAGAGCTGAATTTGCAGAAGCTGCTATTAATTTTGTCTATCTGATTTTTCAACTGTTCAGAGATGCATTAATGGGGCTGTAGCTACTGGGGATCTCAGCTGATGTGGCGAGCTGGGTTCTGACTGCATTAAATTAACCCCTCAAAATCACCATCTGAGCTGCTGTGATTGAGACACCTGTTTGTAAACCCCTATTAAACAAGTTCCACAATCCCAAATCTGAGAGCCTAAGGAACACCTCTGTCTTCAGGATATAGCACGTATGCTGCTCTATTTCACATAGCCCTGATCCTGCAGACTGCTCAGCAAATAAATGTATTTATTTGCGATTTGGGGAGCTTCAGTGGGATGGCATGGGCTGGAAGGCACAGTGCCTGCAGAAACTGAAAAAGTACAAAGATGAAATAAAACGAATGACTGGAGATTCTGCAGTTACTTTCACCTCTCTTTCTCCCTCTTTGTTCCTTCTTCCTCCCAACCTAATTTCCAGCAGAAGCATCCTCCCCATTTCCCTTTCTCCCCCTTCCAATGTTGCCATTTATGCAAGCCTAATTTTCTTAAAAAAGGTTATTATGAACGACTAGCGAGAAGCACAGGGATTTAACTGTAAATCAAGTTGTCCTGTCTGTGTGTGGACATTTTTATTTACTCCTTTTTCTGAAAAACAAATAATCAGAGAATCCATCCCACATAAAGCAGCTTCCCACTTAGATTTGAACACACTTTAAAAGAAATCTCTTTTGTTTTAGCCATTTTTATTTCCTGTTTGTTTCTGTGCTTAGACTTGACAATGAAAACCACATGAAATTCCCTTTTTGTTCCATCAGTTTTATTTTTGGTGCCACAATATTCCAACTTCCAGATCTACAAGTTGGGTTTTTTGGGATATTTTTTTTTTGGTATGTTCATGGAGGTTTTCCTCCAAAATAAGTAAGACTTTCTAGAAGACTGGATGTACCAGGATGATTAAAAAAATAAGATCTAAATCTTTAAGCTAAGTTAATCGAGCCAGAAAGGTCAGTCTGGGTATGGATCCATAACTAACCAGGGAGAAATTGCAACGTGACAAACAATATGCATTTTTTTGTCCCATTTAAAAGGGTTTTTGCACCTTAATTTGTGTCGGGTGGGTTTTAATAACAGTGTTTAAAAAACTCAGTGCTTGAGCTCAGATGTGCGTCTCGTCCCAGGCCATGGTGGGAGGCTGGGGAGGCCGTTCCCGCTGCCCTGGAGCTGCAGATGGGCTTTGCTGGCAGGCTGTCACCGAGGGCTGGGTGAGGCAGAGGTGTTTCTGGGTGTAAAGTCTCTGTCCCCAAAGCAGGCAGGCTGGCCGGGCGGTTGAAGGGAGGTGGTGTCACCCAAGCGGCAGTGTTTTGAGAGAGCTCACTTCCCTCTGCCCCTTCCCTTTTCTCTCTGAACCACTTTGATGGGATTGCCCGAGGGCCAGACTGGATGAGTAATTAGGGCTCTGCAGCTTGCTTTCCTACCCACCCAAACTGCCTACCTCCCAAGGCTCTGAATGGGATGCAGCCTCTAGCAGATGGAAAAACTAAGGATTTAGAGGGGGAAGAAAAAAATAAACCAGACTTTGTATGCAGTCCTTAGGCAGCACAGTGCATTTCAAGATCGTGAAATTCAAACCTCTTCTTTTGCTGCTTGCAATATCTGCTGTTCCCCTGAATTTAGGGACACGGGGTGGTCTGCCACGGCCCCACGCGGGGCATCTGGGCTAGAGGCTGTGGGGATGGAGGGCTGCCAACCCTCCCTGCTCACCCACCCGCCGTTCCTCCTTGTTGCCCCCGGTATGCACAATTTAACCATTCGCTGTGAGTGCACAGCACGAAAACCAGGCGATCTGTGGGCCTGATCCTGCCAGCACAGGCCGCTTGCAAAATGCTGCGGGATCGGACCCAGCAGTGTTTGCTGTGGGGAGGGCTAATCGCCTCCCTCGGCCCCCTTCAAACAATGTCTGGGTAAACAGGCTGACCTTCAGGGCATGTTGCAAGGTCCATAAAGGCGTGGTGGGGGGAAGTGAGCTCCAGCATCCCTCCCGGAGCCACCCTGCCCCAGCCCTACAAGCTGCAGTATCCCGAGGAAGAGGGGAGGGATACTGCGGGCTGAGATCATCCGTTTGTTTTATTCACGGCAGCCTGCGTCCTGCAAGGGTTTTCCTGCCAGAGAGCGTTAAAAAAAAAAAAATAATTAAATATAAATTGCTTGGGAAGGAAAAAAAAAAAAAAAGACAAATCATACAGGAAACCTTACAGCCAGGCGCAGCAGACATCAGCTCCCTCCCGCGCTGCGGGTTTGTGCTGTGAGACAACACATCCCTCGGAGCAAGCCAGCTGCTTCTGGGCTCTCATTGCCTTAACCAACAGAGCCCCTTGTTGGCCACGGCGGGTGGCGGGGGGGGGGCCCGACCCCCCACACACCTTGTTGGCCACGGCGGCTGCTGGGGCTGTCACGGCACCCTCAGCAGTTGCTACTTTTCCCTTTGCAGCCCTGCAACCCTTTGGGCTTTGCCAGGTTGTTTTCAAACAACAATCCAGCACACTCCCTCACACCCCCCTGCCAAAAAAAAGAGCTGCTTTCTAGCTGCCAGTTTTGCCAATTTTTGTCACCGGACAAATGTTTATGATCAAGTAGAACTTCTCCAGAAAGGATTTCTAGCAGAAGTGCTGACGGGTGGCGGACGTGGGCAGCTCTGCAATGCACCGAGGTTGGCCAGCCGTAAGGGTGTGACCTGCTGATGGCAGGGCAGGATCCTTCCTGACCTTCAACCCCCGGCATCACCCGCTTGATTAGGGGCTTTCTTGAGCTTGTTTACTAATTGTGAGAATCATTTACATCTTTGGTAAAGTCTGAGTCATCCGCTGCCCTCCATCTGCATACAAAACTCCTGACAGCAGCTGGAGTCATAGAGCTCCAGTCCTTGATCTCGCTATCTGAGCCTCCCTAAAATGGGCCAACTTTACGGCTGCAGAGATACAGAAATGACCCTGCCATGCTGCTGCGAGCGCAGCCCCCACGGGAATCGGGCCAGTTTCCTTTGACTACCGGAATAATTAGTCAAATTCATACAGTCGCCCAAATAAATACAACAACGCATACCGATCTGCTGATGCCAGGCCCTACTGCTCTTTGGCGCTGTGCGAGCACGGCGTGCCCGGCTCCAGCCCCAGGCAGGCAGCCTGCGCCCCCCATTCCTGCCCGGAGTCCTGCAGCCGGCTCTGCTGCTGCTCAACTTGTGGGTGCAAGGGGAGATCGCGGTCCCTTGTATGCCGTGGCTGTACAGCTGTTTCTCCCCTGCAGACGCAGGCAGATCCTGCAGCACTCGCAGGGGTCTCTTTGAAGCCAGCCCGCCGGGACTGCAGGAGCGGGCAAGGGCAGGCAGGGATGAGCAGGGTCAGGATATCCAGGCCGGGCCAATGCTCACGCTCTGCTTTAGCGGGTCCTTTGTTTCGGTTGCGAGATTCTCCCAGGCAGAATTTCTTACTAAAATCAGTCTCTTTTTTTCTGCCTTCCCCAAAGCAAAGGCATTAATTTCCTTGAAGGACTTTTCTTCCCCCCTACAACTGCAGACCATGCTGTCACTCCCAGCGCTCCTGCACCACGGAGCCTCGCCACACCAGCAACTTCGTGCGATTGCAATTTGTTTGGGCAAAACTGAGCCTTTGCTCATTTATTTTGTTCCAAATGCCTAACAAACAAAATAAGCCGTAACAAAGGATGGCTTTATTAATCTGACTGCATAGTCTATCAGAAAGAAAATCCCAGTCCGGGTCGATGGAGCCAAGGTGCTGGAAGCCCCACTGAGGCAGGGCGTCCAAGGGATACCGGAAACCCAGCCAGACACGGCAAGACCTGCAGTGCAATGCTTACAAGAATGCAAGTATGAACGTTTAGTTTAGAAAACAACAACTTTGCAGAAAGTCTGTCAGGACTTTCCTTCTGTGTTAGGATTAGCTCTTCGTTTCGAAATTTTGGGTGCCGTTTCAAAAACTATCCAAGTAGGCTCAGGACAGCACAGGGCTCCAAAGATACTAATGCAAGTAACTTGCTTTAAGCCAAGCCCCTGCATGTCACCCTGTCTGTGCAGACCCCCACACTTTAGCTCAGCAGGGTCTGCACCGGTCCGGTCTGGGGACCACAGACACAGCTGTTGGGGAGGACAATGCGTTACATACAGGACACGGTTACACCAGGGCGCTTCTCTGGCGCGGGGGCACGGTGCAGCCCATCAAATAAGCGAACGGGACACATTCCATTGTGGGCTTTTTTTGCTGCGGACAGGAGTATGGAGCTGTCAATCCTTGGGACATTTCCATTGTGATAATCCTCCAGAATACAGGCAATTTATTAACCCTCTGCTGCCCAGAGCAGAGGTTTTGGCTGTCATCCTCCTCCACAGCTGGAGGATCCTGTTGAAGCAGAGGAAGCGAGCTGCTTGCTCTCACCTCACACGCTGCCGTCAGCCCCCAGGGAATGCATTAGACAGTGTCCAGCAAGGCTGGACGTTTCCCTAGCACCTCTTATCTGAGGATCTGGAAGCACTTAAAGGAATTTTGCTTCATTGCCTTTACCAGCTCAGTTAGGCTCATTAACATAATTTCTGAGGTGAAGGATGCAGTCCCAGAAGAGCCAAGTGGTTTTACCTACATCATAAGCCAAGTCAACGGCAGCACCTTATCTCTGCATCCTCTCCCCGCCTCATGTTATCTGGAACTTCTCTGCAGAGCCATGCACAAAAAGAGGAGAGAGTGGAAACAGCCTAGGCACCCTCCTTAGAAAGCCAGCCTGTGCCACCAGCTGTGTGCAGGAAGCCCAGCAGCAAGGACCCAGGCTGCTGCGGTTAGTGTGGCACCACTTACTACCAGCGATGCTCTTGCAACCCACATCATGTGCGGGGCAGTGCCAGCTGATCCAGGCAGCTTGCTCTGACAGCAATAAGATACCAAGTGCCTCAGGGAACTTTGGCAATTCCTACTGATGGGAGAAAAAAAAAAAACCCACACCACCAAACCACATTCCAGGCTTTGAAGCAGCACACACCACTATGAAGCCACTCAGCACCGGAGCTCAGGGGTTAGCGCCCAACTGCAAGGACTAAATCGAGAAATAAAGTTTATTATAACCTGTGACTCAGCCCTTGCTGGAGGTCAGTGATCCATTTCTGAGTGTGCGCCTGAAATCACAGCTCAGCCAGTCTGGGGCTTTGCACCGCCTGAAGTTTTTGGAGGCAGGCAGCTTGCTCTCCTGTCCCCTAATGGCTCTGTGCTCTGGGTCACTGGCTGGCTGCTGCTGTTTATCTTCCAGTGATTAATGGTCCCTCTTGGTTCCTGCTGCAATTCCATTAAGATTAGACTTAAAGCTACACCAAGATGTTTAGCAGTGGGTGACCCAGGTCTCCCCATAGTTGTATTTCTATAGTCTTGAGGAAACAAAGATTAACTCTTGTCTTGCATCCCATCTCTGTGCTCTGGGTCACTGGCTGGCTGCTGCTGTTTATCTTCCAGTGATTAATGGTCCCTCTTGGTTCCTGCTGCAATTCCATTAAGATTAGACTTAAAGCTACACCAAGATGTTTAGCAGTGGGTGACCCAGGTCTCCCCATAGTTGTATTTCTATAGTCTTGAGGAAACAAAGATTAACTCTTGTCTTGCATCCCATCCTTTTGCTTTCTAGCTGCAGGGGAAGAGGCCTTCTCAGTAAAGAGCCCTTCTCAGGCAGCACTCATGTTGGCCGGCAAATAGAGCCTGGTTCTCAGGTCACTGCGCGATTCGTGTGCTGTGCAGGCTGTGGTACTTGAAATCCCAGCCCGCAGGCACTCTGGCAGCACCATCCCCTGAATAAATGCATGTATCCAGAGAACAAAATGCTCTTCCAGGAGGGGACAGGTACAGCCTCAGCCCCTTCCCCTTTGATGTGGGGCAGAGGAAGATGCAGGGGCTGCTCCGCCTTAGCTCAGCCCCTCCTGGGGACCAAAGTAGAGAGGCAGATCATCTTCCTGAAAATGTGCAGTTAAATAGAGTCCCAAATGTTTATCTTTGCTAAAAGTAAGCCAGCACACAGGGAATGCGAGCGTGAGAGGACTGAAGCAATCAGCCAGACTCCATCAGGAATCTAGTTGCTCCCAGCAGTTTAACTTCTGGGACTGATGGAGCAGGAAGAGGCAGCTCTGACCCCAAGACATCTAGTGTAACATCATACCTTCACCTCAGGGGATGGAAGAAAGAAGAGACACTGCCACCCCTAACGGATTGCAGAGCACCTTTCAGCCTGAGGGGTAACTCTGAACACTTTGTGGGGATCAGCAATCCCAAGCAGAGGCTGCAGCTACCATGGCCCTGGCGGGAGCCGCAGGCAGTGGGGGAAGCTCACAGGTCCGTGGGGCTGTGCCGATCTGCTGGAGGGAGCCTGGCCAGCTGGGTTTCCCTCCAACCTGTGGGTGACCAGCGGTCTATGTGCTGCTGCCTAGGGACCTCAAGTATTGGGTCCTTGCTGAAGCACCCCTGCATACCCATGGGAAGCCAAGTAACATCAAAACAACCCAAGAGACAGCTTTTCCTCTTCGGACCAACCTGCCGAAGCAGTTTCGGCAGGTAGCCTGCTCCCCGTTGGTAGCACAGGGAGTTGAGCAGCGTGCACTTGTAAATCTGAAGGCAGCTCTCAGTGAGCAACATCCACATCACAAAAGCCACCACTATAATTAGCCTTACTTGGCTTGCAGTCAGCCTTTATGTTTCATTCCCGCTTCTCAAAAAAAAAACAAGCAAAGGCATCTTTGCTCCAAAGTGATGGAGCAGCGTGTTACCGAGAACCTGTAGAGAGGTCACGGGAACCGTCGCTTGCTCTTTTTGGGTAAACAAGGCTGCCCTTCTCGTGTAGAAGGGCCTTCCTCCTTCTGCCCCCGTGGCTCTGGCTTGGACAGCCTGGCAATGACGCAGAAATAGAAAAGGGGTGAATTTGAAAGGAGAAAAAGCCTAGAGCCAGAGCCGCTGTTTTCCTCCTGCCCTGCACCATTCCTGTGGGGCAGGGACGGCAGCTTCCCAGCCGGCGGGAGGACCCTGTGCAAGCGGCTGCTGGCACCATCGCACGAGAGCCAGGGTAGGACACACAGGGGTAGCAACTGGCAGAAAAGGTGTGTTTGTTACAGATTTGGGAACCTTTATCTTGGGAGCAATTATGTACATTGATGGAAGGAGTTGCAGGTGCCAGAGGAGGCTAGGAGCCAGGGCTAGTTTTACAAAACTGAAACCTGTGAGGTAGTCTGGCTGTATGTTGCTAGTACAGGAGCTGTCCATAATTTTTTTTTTTTTTTTTTTTTACAATAAAAGAAAGTGAGATGAAGACTTAGATAGAGATGATAGATTTGATTTTGTGTAAAGATGTTTTTGAGGTGCCAGTTTCCATAACTCCCTGAGACCAGGCAAATAACTTAGTAGAAATGCCATGAGGGTTTAGCATTGACTTTCTTAGTGTCTCTGCCTACAGCGAGACCCAGCCAACGTGGAGGAAAGCTCCTTTAATTAAATCTGAAAGGGCTGTATAACCTAGAATAATACCTACAGCCTTTTGTATCTGTAGCATGGGATTGCCTTTGGGTAAATACATTGGTACAGAGCTCACGTGCTGTCCCAATCACAGACTTTTCCTACAGTCCTTCATAACTGTGCTGAGCAGATCCCCCTCTCCCTTTGCTTTTGCTTCTCCATGACCTACTCGCTACGAGCTGAGAAGGTCTTCCTTGATGCCACCACATACAGCACATGCAATATGTATGCAATTACATATATACATACAAAATCTCTTCTCTGAAATACTCCTGGTTTTAACTGCAGTTCAAAAAACAAACTTGTGAACCGCAAGTCCCAGTTTCAAGTTGAATATGGGCCACACTTTAAAACCAGTTTTAATCTAGAGGCCTAGTGCATCTCTGAGGCAGGCCAAGCATGCCACGTTGGGCCCAGTGGCTTGGATCAACCTCGTAACCACTGCACTGGTGTGGTTCAGGATGGGGCATGATTTTTCAATACTGGGACTGAGTTCTCCTAAGCCTTGTACCTTGTGTTGTCATTTACACCTCTGGAATCAGCTGTAAAATACTCCCTTCCCCTCCATTTTTGTCATCTTCGTTCTAGTTTGCACAGATGAAAGCAAAGCAAAATGTGCAAAAATAGTCTCAAAACAAACAGGACCCTGTGCAGGAGGACACTGTCCTTCAGTTACAGCAAGGCAGGAGTCTGAATTCCTCCTTAAGTCTGGTCCAGTACAGAGTCAAGCCCTAGAAGAGAGGAAATTGTGCTTGACAGATGCAATCATATGCAAATGGCTGTAGAAGAGGGGAAATTATCATCTACAAACATTGGGCAGAAATTCCATCTGCCACCACCTCAAGAAGGGCTCTTAATAAATTCTGAGACAGCAAAGTGACACACATCTTAATCAAGACTTAATCCATGGAATTAATTCACTGCGCGTTTCTGCATAATTCCGAGAGTAATGCTAAAAGCCATGGCAATATCAGTGGCAGATGGACTCCCCCTACTCCATGCAAAGGTATTAAAGAAAACACAGCCCTGTCACATCACTTCGTGTACATACACATGGCAAAAAGCAACAGGGCTGTGCCCTGCTGCTGCCAGGAGCTTACACAGCCGGCGGACATCAAAGGTCAGGCTCGCTGCGAGGTGGAAATGGAAACCAGCCTCACGGCAAAGATGGAGCCCCTGCCACTTCTCTCCCATAGGAGAGGAGAAGCCCAGAGCAAGGCAAAGGTCGGGGAAACCAGCACCAGGTCCCTTCATTAGGTACTGCTTTCAGAGGCTAGTGTCGAGACAGATTCATCAGCACCGGGAAAGGCTGGGGATGGAGGTCAAGTGAAGGAGAGAGCAAGGGAAACTGTTGGGGTTTTGTGAGCGAAATCTGCTGCAGAAACCAGGCAGATAACCATTAGAAATGGCTCCCTGCCCTCTTACCACGGCCTAGGAAGCACTGCAGGTGCCCTGGCAGCAGCCCTGCTCAAATTGACAGGAGGTTTTAGACAGCTCTGAAAATACATTCTTAGTCACTGTCATCCACCTCCAAAGGAGGTGCAACAGCTATGTGATTAATCTCTTGTTTACATGTCTAAACACTAGTGCAGTCCAGATGAAATACTGCCTTCAGCGGGCTCCCTCACTGACACACATGAATTTGAGGGGCCAGACAGTCCTTCACCAGCTAGAATCCAGTTATGACAACTGACCTCCGCCTGCAGTTGGGAAGTCCAAAACACCTGGGGGTCCCAGATCTCAGCACAGCGCATCAGCTGCTGTTATGTTTTAGAGCGAGAGGCTCCCTACCTGGGAAGGCGAGGCATTAGCTGGGGTGACCAGAGTTTCAGGAACTGCTGTGGTCCCCTCAAAGCGGTCCAGCCTTCAGAAACCATTACACCTGCATTGATGGCAAGGCATCATCCTGCATGCAGCAGGGTTATGATCCAAAACTCAGATTAAGGGCTAACACAGGGCCAGCTGACCTTCCCAAGCTGATGTGGCTGGGCTCATAGCATTTACTGCTCCATGCCTGCCCCTTCATCAGCATCCAATGTGGTCCAGACCAAAGTGGTGCTCTCACCTGAGTTTTTCTGGGCAATACAGGTGGAGGGTATGAAGACCTCAAGGAAGAACATGATGAGAATAATTGATCATGGGACAGAGAGGTGTGGAAAGAGGTGGTAGAGGACTCCCAGTGGTGCCTGCAGTGGCTGGGAGCAGCACCACCAGCTTCCCAGCTGGGATGCTTTCAGCCAGGGGAGGTGGCTTACCGGCACAGGACAGTCATTTGAGGGGACATGGGGAGCCTTCAGCCAGGATGACCTAAGGCTGGAAGTGAGCTGCTGCTGCAGCCAGGATCACTCATTCCCAGGCACCCAAGGGCATGTAATGCGATTCCCATGTTAATTCAGGCTCCAGAGGTCCTTATGTACCCCAAAGGAGTCCACTTGCACTGCCTGGGTCCCTGCTTGTGGCAGCAGCTGTGCAGGCAGATGTGCCTTCCTATCAGTGCTATGTACAGGAGTGCTTTTCTTTCAGGATGTGTGTGTATATCTGCGTTAGTGCTCTCTGGACAGCTTTACTTGGGCTTGACCCGTTTGTGGAGAAGCAAGGGAGAAAGGCGGGGGAAGCTGGGCAGGGAGGATGGGAGAGACGGGATGTCTGGGGAAGGTGCTAACAGCCCTTGGCTGGTCCAGAACCACTTCCTCAGATCTCCATTACACAGCATGCTCCTGGCGTTGCTATTTCAGTCTGAATGTCACCTATAAATTGGAGGCTCTTTCTCTGAAGGCTGCAAATAGAAGTGTCAGTAGATGATCTTTGATTTATAGGGACACTCAGCAGAAAGGCTGGCATGTCCATTTTCCAGCCAGGAAACTCAGAGGGGTCCAAGGATCACACAGGGATCCTTTACTTTTCCTAGACCTTTCCTCAAGGGTTGACAAGTCCCTCCTGGAGGGGGTAGGGAGAGGTCACCTAGAGATTCATCTCCCTAATCACTGTGTGTCTGCTGCTTTTTCAGATTCCTCCTCCTCCGCCACCCATTCCTGCCCCATGGATTTCAACCTGCTGGCAGACGCAGAGGCTCGCAGCCCAGCCTTGTCTCTCTCAGACTCGGGAACCCCTCAACACGAGCACAGCTGCAAAGGGCAGGACCACAGCGGTGAGTGCAAGGCTCAAAATGCAAGAGATGCCCTGATCCATCCTTGCGGGTGGATCTAGGTGGCCAGTAGTTTGCAGGAGCCAGCTGTGGTGCTCCCGGGGACACGCTGAGCTTCATCTTGTACCGTGAGTCAGCACCGTGCCATGGCAGCACAGCTGTCCCAGCAAGCAGGAGAAGGCACAGGGATGCATATTGCAATGACAGCCATCAGGAGGGTGAGAGTACCATCCCGGCGATGGGGTTGCCTTGCCCTGGGCTGTAGGAAGCTGCTGCTCACAGAGGGCACAGCCCACAGCAGGCAGAAGTCAGGCAAGCTGGATCACTGCCCAACCAAGATTTTATTGTATTCACCTAAACCAGGTCCTCAGAGCAGGGGAGTTCTCCGTGCAACATGGGAAATCTCATCCAAGGCACAGAAGGCTACACCTAGTTATAAATGGCCCCCCCTTTTTTCCTTTTAACTCTGTTTAAATTGCTTAGGTTGAAGCTTTCCATGCTACAGGTTAACCTTGGGCTGAACTTCCCAGCTCCACGCAATAAGGAAGAGAAATACCATCTTGCCCCTACTTTAATTGAAAAAGCCTGGTCACCTGTGCCTTGGTGCCAGGCTCTGCAGTGGGCTACTCCTGTCCCAAGGACCATTCCCAAAGGCTGAACAACCCCCAAGCCTACCGCATGCTCTGTCAGGCTCTGAAGAAGAAACATCACCATTCACACCTGCTCAGAAATCGGCTACCAAATGCTATGGCTTCCCCTGGACTTTGCATCTGTCCTGTGACCTCTCCATCCTTTGTTGCTCTGGATGCAGCAGGAAAATGCAAAGCTGCCCCGCCGGTGCCAGCGTGAGGGAAGGCGAGGGCCCGGGACAGCCTGCTGCTCCTCGTGTAAAGCCTCCAGGCTCACCCGCGTGCAAAAGCTAATAAGCATAATGATGCAGATTAAAATTCCACAGAGTAAGTATCGTGAAGAGAGTTATGCTGGGATAACTATGGTCAGAGAATCCACCCACCGCATTCCCCACTGCACGCGTACCTTAGTTGGGCACATCCCCAAGCTCAGTGGCTCCTTGTCAGCTGCTTTGGATGCATGGCGGTCGTCTCCATTCAAGCGGCCTTCCTGATGGAGCTCACCCTGGCACACCACAGAACTGCCAATTTAAGAGCTGACTTTTTTTTCCATTAGGCATGAGCAGCTAATTCCAGCTATGACTGCAGTCGTTTCATTGAGTGGGTGAACGTGCACGAGATATATTCCACAACCTATTTTGGGTTGACAATAAATGCTGGGTGCCTGGCTACATCACTCCCCCCTGTCTTAAACAGTCTAGAAATAAAATGGTTTCTGGGAGGTGGGTGTTTTTGCCAGTGCTACCTACATGCAAAGGCTAGCAGCTTGTGCATTCGCACCAGAGGGGCCGCTGGCAGCCACATGTCACCGGTACCAGGCAGAGCAGAGAGCACCACCGAGGGCTGCCCAGCGTGGGGCAGGGCTGCTCTTCTGGCACTTCTTGCCTCTCCTCAAGAGAGCAGCCTCCCTGCTCCTTCTTGGCTCTGCTCTCTTCATCCGCAGAGTAAGAGATTCTGAGGAAGGGAGCATAAACCTTGCTTGTCTGGGCTCAGCTCTCAGAGATCCCAAGTGTCCTCCAATGATGTGGTGTGGTTTGTGACACCTCCTTCTGTTAGGTTTCATCAGGCAGCACAGATGGGATAGGGAGGGAGGAGGTGAGGAACTGCCATGCATCTGCCTGTGTTTTGCTCCTCAGCATGGATTCAGGGCATCTGCAGGGTCCCTTGTTTCCCTGTATTGCCATGCTTTTGGTCCCCACTGCAGCACTGAAGCTCTGCACCATTTACAAAGAGCACTTGTACCCTGTCTAGAAAAGAAGCAGAAACAGAGATGGCGCTGCCTGTAAGCAACACTCAGGAAGAACCACAGGTAGCAGGTATGGAAATGGAGAAGACAATAAGAGCAATGTGTAGCTGCAGAGATTTTTCCAGGCTCAAAGTCAGGATTGCTTGGACTTCACAAGATTTGTGGAAAGTTCTATACCAGAAGGTATGGAGAAGATGAATACCAAAGCAAAATGCTTGGTGAGCTCTTCCACCCAGATGCAGCCAATAAGCCAGGGGTACTTTCTCTCAGTGTAGTTTCTTCCTGCACGAAGAAGGGCAATCCTGAGCAGGAGCTTCCAATTAGGGCACAGCCTCCTGCTTGGCAGCAGCCCCTTTGGAAATCCACATTTGTCAGGGGCTCCTGTGGGAACATATCCCCTGTATGCATCAGGCTCTTAATTAACCCAGGCTCAGCAGATGAACAAACCAACCAAATGTTGCCCCTTCATCCGTACTGAGCCTTTCCTAATAACTAGCTCAAGACGTGGTGGCATCACTCCCCTTTTAATCTGTTTTAGAGATGGATAATGTGGGAATCTCCCTCTTCCAACACTGGCTTAGAGCACTGAGCTAGAGAAATCAGATTTATCTTCTTGGCAAGAACCACTATAAAAAAAAATCCACATTAAGAGCATGCTTCCAAGAGTTCTGCTGAATGTGGGATCCCCACAGGAAGATGCTCATGGGAACGAGGAGAGTATCACAAGACCACAACCAGCTCCTGCTGCTCCACTTTTCAGGTCCTATGGCTTCATCTGTTTCAAGAGTGCAATAGGAAAGTTCTCATGCGCGTACGCCCTGGGTGGAAGCATAAGCTGGTCCTGACGCTGGAAATGTGACACAGCATCTTCCTGCTCAGCAGAACCAGCTTGCATCCTGCTGTTTTGAGCAACAGGCACCTCGCTCTCCTTACATTAGCTTTCCTGCTGGTGGACAGCATTAAATGTGCCACAGAAGCTGAGGCAGCTGGTGGGAAGCCTGTGGGGAACCCACATTACTTCAGTCAATGCAACGCGTACCTATAGAACCAAACCTTTTCTGACCGCACCCAGGCTTTCCTCCATGAAGAGCGGGTGCCTCTCCTGCAAATGCTCTCTGCGACTCCAGCATTGCTCCCTTTGGAGGAAGGCAGGGCCAAGGAGGGTTTTCCCAGGAACAGCAGGGAGAGGTTTCCGAATTGACGCACTGCCACAGGAGCTGGGAAGTGGCACCAGGTTCCTGGGACAGGAGGGTCTCCCAGGGCCGGGCTCCTTTAAAGCACCTACTGTTGGGTACAGCACTGCCCTGCAGCAGAGTCCTTTCTCTGTCAGGGCTCAGATGCTTTTCAGCCTCTCTCTTAGGCTCTCTCTTTTGCCATTTAGCTTTTAAGGGGCATATTTTTCCAGAGCACATCCATCTGAGTTGAGGAACCTTTTTTTTTTCCCTCACCCAACTGTATTCCAGGTTACTGTTTTCTTGCCTCCCTGCTTTTTAAGAGGCTGTACAAGACCCCGTCCATGTTAGGATTTTTCTGGACTTTGAAGCCTTTTAAGCTAGCTTCCACTTAAAAAACCACAACCAAACAAAAATCCTTTTAATCTGAATCTCAGCAGAGTGGTGCCAGGATTTTTTAAGTGTTCTTCTCCCAGATGCAACCATGTGGCAACTGTTTGCAATAATTTCTACTTAGTTTAGCTGAGTATTTCCCACTGTAAAAGGACACCTCCCCTCCCTGCTGAAAACCTGATTTTCAGCTGGAACTGCTTCACCTTGCTTCTAGATCAGGGGAAGGAGGAGGTGAACATCAGAAATTATTTATTTTCACTGGAATAATTTTCTTCTATGATGACTTGTCTTGGTTCTCAGCAGAATTAAACACAAGCTGTAGCTTTCCTCCCTGTAGTTGTTCTCAATAGATTGCCCAAGTGCTCAAATGTCGTATTTTCTTTTGATGATGAAAGATATTTATATTTGCATTCTGCCTCTCTTTGCAGAGTACCAGCGGCCCCAGGAGGGTCTGTGCACAGGGAAGTACCTGGCTGCCCACCTGCAGCCACAGCAGCCCAAAGCTCAGCATTAAGGCCTGGGCTTAATGCCTAGGAGGAGGCTGAGCTGTACTTTTCAGTTAGATACCAGTGTGAACATTGGAGAGTTTCAAGATGTTCATTTGAGGGGCAATGAAATGAAAGATTCTGCCTCTAGGAGAGGGATCTCCGAGTGAGGAGGAGGGCAGGAGTAAAACAGGGAGATGCTGGAGTACTTCATGGTAAGATCTACGAGAGGCCTTTACTACTTTTTAAAAATACATGCACCTAAGTAAGAAGATAGAAGAGTAAGAAGGGAAGAAGGATAAAAATTTGTGCTCCTCAGGTTTAGTTCATTTAAGAGCCTCAACTTGCTGTCGTTGGCAATTTGCCTTTTCCCATCACTTGTCCACAAAAATGCTACCGGATCTTTTGTTGTATCATAAGTGGCAATTTCTGTTCAGTTTTTCAAAAGGGCACCTTAGGCAGAGAGTTTTAAGCAGAATAGGAAACTGCTGGCCTGGGTAGGTTCTGCCACTATCACCCATCTTAACTGTGACAAATGAAAACCAGAGATTGGAAGTTTGGAAAATCAAGCTCCAGTCACCTGGAAGCTGACATCCATCACAGCAGTTAAATGAGGGCAAGCTGTGCTGCATCAAGGGGCCATTGGTTTTGGTGCTTGCAAGGTCAAGGGAGGGAGATAGGACCACTCCTGCAGGTAGCTGCAGTGGAGGAGGATCTCAGTGAGCATGCATTGGTTGTCTAAGGACTGGGCTCCACAAATGCATCCAAGCCCCCAGGTTAACTCAGGGGATCTCTCCCATCTTTCTGTTTCTTGCACAGACACCGAGAAGTCTCAGCAAAACCAGACGGACGACTCCAACCCTGAAGACAGCTCGCTCAAGAAGAAGCAGCGGAGGCAGAGGACACACTTCACCAGCCAGCAGCTCCAGGAGCTGGAAGCCACTTTCCAGAGAAACCGTTACCCAGACATGAGCACCAGGGAGGAGATTGCAGTCTGGACCAACCTGACGGAGGCACGAGTCCGGGTAGGACTGCAGCCCTCCCACATTCCCATGCCCAAGCCTGTGGGGAGAAAGCCAACTGTGATACAAGCCACCAACCTGTCCCCAAACCAAGGAAGGAATTGGGGGCACTAGAAAATTTCCATGTCTTGAACACACCTCACCAGGCTATATAGCCAAGATTTAACACATCCAGCCACACACATACCCCATGCTGGTAGTGCTTTCCCCATCCAGTGCGACCTTGCAGTAACACAGGGAGATGCAAAGCGCAGGCCCTGCCCCACAGAGCCCCTGGCAGACCCCTTCCTTGCAGTGCCATCATCCGCCAGCCTTAGCCTTGCTGGAGGGCACTCTCTGGGGTTCCCAAACTACTGTGCCAGTCACAGGCATAGTGTGGCAGGGCTCCAGCTGGAATGAGAGCTTCTCTCCACTGCTAGAAATACGAGTTAGCAGCACCATGAATAGCCTTCCAGCAGCTTCCATGGTCTAGGAAGTTACATTGTTTGAGCCCCTCCAGCACTAACAGATTTTCCTGAGAGAAAACGGACTTCTAACACCCTGCCCCAAGCTGGTCCTGAGGTGAAGTCAGTACAATGGAGGTTATTGCCCCCCACTCAGCAGCTCTCAAGCCACATCCCCCAAATACTTTGCTCCCAAGTCACACAACCCCAGCCCATCCTCCTGGGCTGAGGTCACTTGGAAACACAGCAAGTATTTTCCTCCCTTTTCCCCATATAAAGGGCATCCATTTGTTGAGTGAGGTGGGTTATTCTGTGTGTTGTAAATTGGCTGTGGTTAGGTTTTGATCTCGGTGGTGATTCTCCCTGAGAGGTGAACCTGCAGCCCAGACATCTTACTGCAACACTTTCCTGATGCTCAGCCTCCCAGCTCCCTGGGAGCATCCCTGGCCCTTCAACAGCTCTTGCCTTGCTGGGCAAAGAGACCGAGGCAAGGGCCCTTCCAGGGACAGCCCAGAGTGATTCCCATCCCCTCCCTCTCCCTCTCTCTCTCTCAGGTGTGGTTCAAAAACCGCAGAGCTAAGTGGAGGAAACGGGAGAGAAACCAACAGGCCGAACTGTGCAAGAACAGCTTCGGAGCCCAGTTCAACGGACTGATGCAGCCTTACGATGACATGTATTCCAGCTATTCCTACAACAACTGGGCCACCAAGGGGCTCGCCACCAGCCCGCTCTCAGCCAAGAGCTTCCCATTCTTCAACTCCATGAATGTCAGTCCCCTCTCCTCACAGCCCATGTTCTCCCCACCCAGCTCCATCGCCTCGATGACCATGCCTTCATCCATGGTCCCTTCTGCGGTGACAGGAGTACCAGCCTCCAGCCTCAACAACTTGGGAAACATCAACAACCTGAACAGCCCGAGCCTCAACTCCGCTGTCTCATCCAGTGCCTGTCCTTACGCCTCAACAGCCAGCCCCTACATGTACAGGGACACATGCAACTCCAGCCTGGCCAGCCTACGGCTGAAGGCCAAGCAGCACACTAACTTCACCTACCCGGCGGTGCAGACGGCAGCTTCCAATCTGAGCCCTTGCCAATACGCCGTGGACAGGCCAGTATGAAGGGCTGTCCTCTGCCAACCAGGGACTTGACCTTAGCCTGACAAAAGGAGACCTTTAGCCCTACAACAGCGTATGTCCTGCAGAGAATGAGAGTGAATGCGAGAGAGCAAGAGAGAGCGGCGAGCAGGCAGACGGACCTCTATGAAGATTTGTCTAACTATCGTATGGTGAATTTTGACTGTCTTTCCCCTCCCAAACCCCTTCCCCTCTTGCCCACCAAACCTCCTCCTTTGTGGTAAAGAAACCAAAACAGTCTACTGGAAGCCCCATGGGGAAATAGGAGCCCCAACCTGCAGGGTGCCTGACCCACGGGCAGCAGAACCAAGTGTGTTTCAGTCTGTCCCTCCGAGCCTCACAGGGGTGAGCTCCCCAAATCCCCAGGACAGGGAACAGCCAGGGACAGGGCAACACGGGGACTGCCATTTGGTGTTTGGCTGACCCCTTCTCCCTGCGCACGTGCAAGATCTCAGTTAAAGACATCTTGCACACTTACTTATCACACAGCCAGTAAGGAAAGCCTTGTCTCAGTCAATTGGCATCTCTCTTTATAATGCACATATACACGTGGCCCTTCAGACTTGAAGCTTTTAGGAACTGGGAGTTGTAAGGATATAAAATATGTATGTGTATATATAATCTTATATATATACAAATACATATATAGACATTAAAATATGCTTTTTGGTTTTGTACATGAAATAACCTACAAAGTAGACCTTAAAACCAAAAACCCCATAAAGCAAGCACATCCACCAAGGCAGTGTCCTGCCTGTCATGCTCTACTGCTTCGGTCATTTCCAGTCAGACAGGAACACCTTTGCCAGTGTGCATCCAAAGCATCCCCTTTTGCAACAATCATTTCCTCCTTGCACATCTCCTTCCTTTCCCTTCTCCAAATCCCATTTCCAAAAAAGATAATAAAATAAAATAAAAGTTGGCACAATCGCTTTACGGCTTCTGCCTGTCTGGTTATTGAGAGCACAAACCTGCACCTGAAGACTCAGAAATCAAGCACCAGCAGCCCAGGTGAGAGCGAGCATCCTTGGGAGCACCTGCACAAGGCAGCCCACATCGGAACAGGGGCCTGAGGTTTGGAGGAGTCATCTCGGTTGCTCACTTACAAATCAAACACCTGGTTCCTCAGGATAGCAAAAGCCCACAGACACAGTGTGAAGGGAAAAACAAGCCCCCTCCTCACTCCCTGTCCGCATGCACCCA
>NW_009612911.1:0-3417 GCF_000690535.1 Cariama cristata | reverse complement strand
CCCCCCCCTGTCCGCATCCCCCCACGGCGGCAGGAAGGTAAAGCCTCTCCTGGCTCAGGCTTCCCCGCTGTGCTGGATGGGGCCAGCGCCTTTGGGGTCCTAGCACTCAAGGCAGGGGAGTCCCTCCAGGCACCCCGACTCTGAACAGCAGTCCCCAGGGGAGAAGCCAGCTGCAGCAACCTGCTCTGCTAGCCTGCCCCCACCAGCTTTTGCTAGGAAAGCTGCAAAACAGAGGTAGCTCTCCCAAGATGTACATGCACCAGGGGGACCTGCTGCTTCAGCCAATGCAGAGACAAGCAGTGGGTTGCTCCAAGGGCCCAAGGAAGCTCCACATGCAGCAGGGGAGCAGGACATCCCTACCCATTGCAGTCTCCTCTCTCTTCATCAGGCACATGCTCCAAGGGGAGAGCACAGCCCCAATATTTTACTTTTCTCTTAGGAAAAAAACCCAAACACATCACCACAACAAACTATCTTACTTGGATGAATGGGACAGGCAAACCTGGCATAAACCAGGTTTCTGCAATGTTGTTAGCATGCAGAGAGCATGCAACTTCTTTGCTAAGAAAGGATCTCCACTAGGACACAGTAAAAAAATCCCTCACAAGCAAAGCATATGAACGACTCAGTCTTTGCCAAAGCCTATTCCACAGGGAGCAGCTGCTGCTGAAGGTATCGGTGAGCAGATGCTGAAAGCAGCCACAGATACCAGCCCAGCTTCACCGTAACAGAATTATTCTTTGTTCTGAGATAATCGAAAATGAGGGAGCCAAGTTACTCTGCAGTGAAACAGCTACCACTAGAAGCACAACCCTATCTACAACATGCATTCAAAGATCAAGCATAAACATCTAAAACATAGATGTAGCACATCCAATACAAGACCATTCATTGTAACCGGGATCCTACCTTGCTGCTGGGCACGAGTTCTGCCGAGGTAGCTTCAGTGGTTAGTCTCCATTCTGTGCTGGAGCCTTTATCCAGCAGCCTTCCCACCAAACACATGCCTTGTCTTGGTGGTGTTGTGTTTAACTCCTTTCTCTGCTATGGCTCTTCCCCCTAAGGGAAGAAAGAGAGGCCTGGGCTTCTCTCTAATATCCTCTCCTCCACTGAGCCTGACTCACAGCTGAGTCCAACTCCTCTCCCTGATAACCTAAGCCAGATGGTAACACAATCCTCTCCTACCCCTTGATGAAGGAGCTCAGCTCTTTACACACCTGGTCCTTCCCCTGCACCCCTTGTTGAGCTCAAGCACAGGTGGGAACATGGCAAAGCCAGAACAAGCATCGCTCATAAAGATGCAGCTTTGCCTGGAGAAGAAATTGAAGGAAGATCCAGCTTTCTTTTCACTTGGGTGATGTGTCTATGGAGGGAAAGAAAATTCTCCCTTCTCTGCAGCTGAAGCCAAAAGCAACATGAGCTGCTCCTTCCCTTTTAACCTGCTCTAATAGCTGTGCTTTGCCTTGAGCAGTTTCTGTGCAGCTTTGGTTGTTCTCTGTGTTGCTATGATGCTTGTGAAGATCCTCTACTTCTCCCACGCAGAAGGTGAGATTTGGTTGGGGTGGGGGGGTGTACAAGGCTGTCTGCTGCTGACTGTTGCAGTATTCAGCTGATGACAGATACGCCCAAATATACAGAGCAGAAGGGCAACTCCAGCACATGGTTCTCATGATCTCCTGTTGGAGCCAGTGGGGAAAAGTCAAGACCTAGTTTAGCTACAGATTTTTCAGCCTGAGGTTTTCCATGCAGTCATTTTAATTAACATTATGCCACACCAGTCTGATTTCTGAGCAGGATAGACTCAGTCAGTACCCACATGAGGCAAACGTTGCGTGCAAATGTGTGTCCAGTGGCTCTGCAGGTTGGCCAGTTGGTTCAAGTTTCTCCTTCCCAATCCTGTAGGAAGAAGATGGTGGGGTCTGTTTCTGCAGTCAGAGGTATTGCACCGTCTAGGATCCAGACCAGATGGCAAACCACACACCAGCTCTGAGCTGAGAGCACTTTGTACAATGGCACCACATAACTGACACAACCTCAGGAAAGCCTTAAAATCTGCACACCAGAGGTGGCCAACAGTAAATAATGAAGTTAGCAAGTTGGCAGCAGAAAGCTCTGGGAGACATCCCCTGCTTTCCAAATGCCACCTGCCTTACTGATGCAGCTGAGCCAGTACAGCCTCCCACATTCCGCTCCCTCCCCATAAGGCCAGGCAACGGACATCATGTTCTCTGGTCCTGCACAAATATAGCGGGTGTCCTACAGACCTTCCCCAGGACCTCTCTTTCGTAAATCCCCAGTACCTCCCTAGCTGTATCTCCTCGCTACTGCAACCCAAGCAGGTGTTTTTTAGCAGGGTCCTGCATGTTCTAAAGACCTGTTAGGCAAGTAATTTTGTCACTGGGTACTTCCCAATCTGCAGATTTAGCAAGCACACATTCTCCTCCATCACCGAGGTCATTAATGGAAATGCTGAGCAAAACCAGATCTGGAACAGATGTCCCTGAACCTCACACAACAGACCCCTTCCTTTTCAACAGTGAACAGTAGACGACTCTCTGGGTATAACTATCTAATGGGTTTTGTACCTACCCAACATCCCACCTACATCATCCTTAAGAGCTGCTTAAATGGCAGCTAGGGCTTTTTTTCACTGTGCCCTTACCCTGTCATAGAGGAAAATCAGATTATTTTGACCAGATTCTGTTCTTTACAGGCCCATATGGCTCCTGCTCATCTCCGCTGCTTACAAGTAGTGAGATTATTTGTTCCAGCATTTTTTGGGGGGTGGGTGGGTGAGGGGATTTAACCATCAGCAGTTCCTGGCTTTTGACCCCAACCCCCATTTTGAAGGGGAGGGGGGTACAAAGCTTGTATTTTACAGTCTTTCATGCCTCACTGTCCCCCCAGTAGTTCTCATAGATAACAGCAAATATTTCTGGGATTGTTTTGTGTGAAGTTCACCACACCCAGATGGTCTGAAAAATTCCTGTTCATCTAAATACTCTTGCTTGAGCTTTGCTTAGTCAAGGACAGACTTTTAGCCCCCATCGCTGGCATGGCCTCTGCTGTTTCCCCATATCTATATGTGAAGGCTAATGCAAAGCGCATCAAACAGTCGGGTCTCCTCAAGTGGCTGCCGTCAGTGCTTCCTCTCTCTGCTGAAAAGCAGCACAACGCTGTCCTTGGCTAGTCTCTTACTGTTAATGCAATGGAGCTTGTATTCTGACATCTTACATGCTAGCTTTTACCACGGTCTCTCAACAGAGCTCCAAACTGCAGACTGGTTGTGAACACCCAAACTCCTGCCGGAGACATTAAAAACGGGGCTCAGGTAGCGAGGGAGCTGTAAACGGCGGATCTAATTCCTGTCTTAATTGCCTTCCAGGACCCGGTTGCAGCCGGGCAGGGGGAAGGCTG
>NW_009612910.1:0-1869 GCF_000690535.1 Cariama cristata | reverse complement strand
AAAGCATTAATTAGGGCTGATTGCGGGTCACAAGTCTCACCCCCGGCCACCCCATGAGCGCAGCGGGGGCCAAGACAGGGCATGGGGCCACCGCTGCACCCTGGGGTCCTGCCAGGCACCCTGGGACACGGCAACCCCAAATGTCGTCTCCCCCTTATCCCCCCTTCCGCTCCCCCCGGGCACCGGCAGGACCCCAAAACTCAGCCTTTGCCAAAAAACTATCAGAAAAACCACGCCGCGCCAGCCTGGGAGCACTTGCAGAGGTGGCAAAGCTTCACCAGAAAATAATTCTCCTTCTCAAAGTGATGCTTTTTCCTTTTGGGGCTAAAAAATAAAGAAACCCGAGGGAGCAGGGGATTTCTGCGATGTTTAAACCGTTCCAGGGTTTGTTGCGAGGCTGTTTCGCAAGAGCCAAACGGGCGGCTCAGTTCAAAGCCCAAAGCGTCACGGTTTCAAAGAGTTTTCCCCGGTTTGGTCCAAAATGAGGCAAGCATGAGCCCTAAGTTATCTCACAGGCTGGGGAGGACCTGGCTCCTGCTGCATTTTGGGGCTAAATCCTCTTCAGTGCTCCCCAATTCACCCCGTGCCCCCGTCAGGCCCTGCAAGACTCACAAAGGGACCCCGGAGCCTTCGTCCACCGAGCAAGGGGGGTGCTGGAAATAGCAGGTGAGAATTTAATCTGCCGGATTGTTTCTCCCCATTACTGGGAGCGTCTGAAAGGTGAAGCCGCCTTTCCTGCAGTATTCAGGAAGTCCCGGTGACGGCAGGCACACGGAGCCACGCACGGCACGGGAGCCAAGGACAGCAGGGCAGGGAGAGGGGCACAGCGTCCATCCGTCCGCCTGTCCGCAGGGAGGTAAGGAGCTGCCCCCGTTGGCACACATGGGATGGGGCTTGAGACCTGGGGGCTTCCTGCAACCTCTAGGTGCTACAGGGCTTGGTCCTGTTGATTTATCTGCCATCCTCGGTGTAGTTAGGGCTGTGGTCAACTACTCCTGCAGCATATGTTAGCTTTACAAACACATTTAAAAAAAAAGTATATATAGGCATATGCCTATATACACACAGCTCGGTCCATGTGGCTTTCCTGGCGCCACTCAACAAGCCTCCACCTCTCCTCCAACCTTGTACAAATCTTATTTTCTGTCTGCTGCCACAAATGTCTCTCTTCAGCAACGAGAAAACCCTCCTTTTCCACCCCTGTTTGCTTACTGGTGGTTTTTCCTCCTGTCCTGCTTCTAACCTCAGCCAGCATCCATTTTGCTGGGGGTCAGCCAAGCCCCAGTGCACTCGTTGCACCTAACACAGCAGGGAGTGTGGGGTCCTGTGGAAAAAACCCAATAGGGATATTTCAACCTGCTTTTTCCTGGGAAATGAGGAGGCTAGGAAGGAAAGGGAAGCTGAAAGGGGTGGCAGGGTAGGACAACGAAGATCCCTGTGGCGAGGGTGCCTGGGACAAGGATGGGAAGACACTGGGTGCCCCCAAAGCCGCAACTGATAGCCATGACAAGGAGCAGAGGGGTCTCAAGGCCACACTTTCCCCGCTTTGGCTGCTTTTGACACCCACCCGTCACTTGCCCTGCACTGCGACCTGCTCAGCCCCTCTGAATCTGACCTGTCTCTGCCCTGCAGGGATGTCCCTGGCAGCCGGGCGCTTGGGGCCGTGCACCTGAGGGCCACCCGCATGGAGAACACCACGGTGCCACCGGCAGTCGACGTGGACAAGGGCTTTGCCATGGCCTTCGTGGTGCTCCTGTGCCTCTTCCTCCTGGCCATGATGGTGCGGTGCGCCAAGCTCATCGTGGATCCCTACAGCGCCATCCCTACCTCCACCTGGGAAGAGGAGCAGATCAACTGAGCCGGGGCGAG
>NW_009612909.1:48829-50528 GCF_000690535.1 Cariama cristata | reverse complement strand
GCTTTGGTTTTGTCACAGATCAAAAATGGCAGAATCTAATTATTTTTTGATTGGAAGGGAAAACATTCCAGGAGGAAAAATATCACATTAAAATCGGATTACTTCCAACTAATCCATAAAAGAAATTCCCTTAGTGAAAAGGCCCTACCCCTGATTGCTTTGTATCACTAGTGTGATGCTATAATGCCATTTTTATACCGTGTTTCTGGCAATTTCTGGTATTATCTATGCAGAAAATAGATTGCAGATCTCCTCTAAAAGCCAAATGTCTTTTTCCTGCTTGGCTGTACAGTAAAGCTGGAGTTTTTCCTCCTTGCCTATGTTGATACTTTTCCTTAAGAGCAGAGAGCAATGCCATATTTGTTATTATTTGCATACATTACTTTAGAGCCCAAAGGTCCAAACAGAATCTCACTGTGCGAAGCGTTGTGGGACTCCACAGCTGCACATAACGCCTGCCTGAAGAGCTTTTGGGCTATGGCCCCGCTCCTGTAACCTGGAGCTAGTTGGTTGGCCTGTGGGCAGGTTACAGAGCTGGAGCTTCATGCACAGGGTGAAGAATGGGGGAAGGATGTTTCATGGTCCTGCTTGCACGAGCAGGGAGTCCCAGGGATTAAATCCCTCGCCCCAGCTCACGCAGGAAATCTGTGGCCGAACCTGAGGTGGAAGCCAGATCTCCTGTGTGGCCCCCTCAGCCCCTGACCCACTCGTCCTTCCTTCCCAGTGTCATGTTGACCTCCAGCGCAGAAACTTCTACCCGAGGAATTTTCCATTGAGTTCTGCTGCTGATGAGTTTCTTTCTCACCAATAGGTGGAAACTGACAGCCCGGTTTCTCAGGTGACACAAGGAACGGTTCTGCCATCCCAAATGAGGCAGGAAAAACATCACGCAGAACAAGGAATTTTCCATAAGAAACTGTACCATAGCAACTGAAAAAGACGTTGAAGCACATTACACTTTCTCAGCTTGTTGCAACCTGTGCTTTGATGCAACAGGACATCAGAAAAGCGAAGACTTGGGTTTTGTTTTGTTTTCTTTTTTTTTCCCGTACTGATTTCTTTGGCCAGGAAAGTGATTGCTTTAACTGGTGCTGCTTGATCATAATGAATTTATTGCAAAATTGTGTAACCTTTCCACATCCGTCTCCAAAGTCTATGCCAGAGCCTGTGTTCTGGCATGCATTGTCATGCTATAGCTGGGGAGGGTGAGGGAACTACATCTGCGAACTTCCATAAGAGATCACAAGCTTTTGAAATTGTAGGATTACTAACCAAATGGGATGCAGAAATATTTCCAACGGGCTGGCAGCTGTGCAATATGTGGCATCAAAATAAAGTTGAGTCACTAAGAAGTAGTGATAAATAAGCTAGCAAAAGTTTCTGTCTTTTTTTCTAAGCATACCCCAAATATGATTGTCTAGTGTAACCGAAAAAAAATCACTGCAGAAACAAGTGGCTGTGAAGTTGTTTTGGATATGGACAAATTCTTGCTATACAAGGGATAGTGTTTAATTAAAATGTTATATAAAATCTTTAAGGGAAGTCTTTGCAGGGCAGATGTTTAGCTTTTGTCTGAGCAGCTGTAACAGGCTGTTCAGGATGAAGAAATCTAAATTGGCAGGACCCAAAATGCTTAAGTGAGAAAACAGGAGAAAATCTGATTAGCACTACTAATCAACTGAAGTTGGGAGATTCTCGT
>NW_009612909.1:43433-48798 GCF_000690535.1 Cariama cristata | reverse complement strand
TCTGGAGAGGTTCAGTCATCTTGCTTTTCTTTTTCTCAGAGTTCGTAGTGCACCTTGCCCATTTTTAATCTCTGCCTTGTGTCCCTTCTCAAGCCCATCAGCAGTTCAGTCTTGCACTTCTCACTGGAGACAATAAACTCCATGGTGTGGATGATCCTCCTCTCCTGTGTATCTGCAGATCTGAATTACTGAGTGGAAAGCTGCAGCATATAGCACATTTGCTATGTATGTACTGTCTTTTCGTTCAGACACACAACCTGGCCTATTTCTGAGGCAAGATGTACCTCTTTCAGGTTCCCCTCGATGGGAAAGTTGTATCACACTCCTGCAGAGCTGAACTTGAACTGAAAATGCTGCAGTACTGGAGCAAGAGTCATCACGGCTGTCCTTAACTAGGGCTTTCTGCAAGATTGGTATGGGAAAGCATGGTAGTTTTTGTGCAGTAGCAGGGATAATGCAGATTTTCGAACCACTTGCTCCTAGCTACTGTAGCTAGCTTTCAATTTAGTTAATTATGGGCAAAAATACCTTTTAAAATAGTCTTGAGAAGAGGATTTTCCCAATGATGTTATTGAGATGCTTAGCTAGAATAGCCCTCATTAGGTTCCTATTTACCACTTTCTCCAATTTCCACAACAACTGGCACTTCTAATGCCTGCTTGGCACAATATGAAGGAAAATTATTACAGTAGCTGCTGTTCAGAAATCTTTAATTGATTACATTTACGAAGCTGTGGAAAGGGAGCTAGGGCAAGTAGTTTTGAAGTGCTAGTTGTGGTATGTTAATCCCTGAGGGCCTGTTTATTTTTATGCAGGATGGTACATGAAAGACTGTAAACGAACAACATACAGACTGGAATAAGCAAAGAATTAGGGCACTTAGCTAAGCAGCAGACTTCACATTTTCTTTTGTTCATGGCAAGTCTTTTTTTTTGTTTGTCTTAAATTAGGGGATGCTGTGGTTTTCTTAATTGCTTGCTTCAGCAGTTTTTCTTTGTGACTCTTCATCTAGAAGGACTCCACTGAGTTTCCCAGTTTACATTTTGTGAGTGAGAGCAGGATTAGTTTCATGGCATACAAGATAATACTGAAGGCAATGCAAGAGAAACAGTGTGGTGGTAAAAACTTTTCTCTGAATGTGTTTTTTTTTCCTTCCAATTGCTTTTGTTTTTGCCTGTGTTATAATGCACTTGAACTTTAAGGCAGCCAGAATCTGTAAAAATAAATGAAAATATTAACTGCAGCCAAATGCATATCTGAAGAGTTTCCATTTGAGGTTTTGAAGAAAAGTGATGGAAGTGAGGAGTTTGGGCCATATATATACCAAATAAGAACTTTGATGAATATAAAATTTACACTTTATAGCTTTCTGACACTGTCCAAATGGAAACTAATTAATATTAAAAAAAACCCCCACTATTACAAAACAGCTAGGTAAGCATTTCTGGCCTTATTTTCTAGGTGAGGGAAACAATGATAAAGGGACTGACTAAGCAGAAGCCTTGTAAAAGTTGTTTGCCAAAGTGCTGATGACAAATACCTTTTCATCTGTGTGTGTGTGTGTGTGTGTGTGTGTGTGTGTCTAGGTTTCAGAAGTAAATGATGTTGCCTCTTTGTAGTTCCTCTGTAAGGAAAAATGCAAATCAGTAATGGTTATTTTTGCAGTTAGAGCCTGTTATATTCTTGGAACATGTGGCTGAATTACCATTCTCCTATCGAAGAAAATGTTGCAACAAGGGAAGAATAAATGTGACAGAAGCACTGGTGAAAGCAACACACTAGCCTACAAGTTAGTTGAGAGTTGTACATGGGAAAACACTGGAAAAACTACCCAATAAATCTTAAAATCGGTTGATAAATAGTTACATTAGCTTTTCACTGTTCCTCTTCTCCTTAAAATTCTGACCAGAAGAGCAGGCTAGAAACAGAGAGTCCTGGAAATTGCTTGAGGACCATTTTGTAGGTGTTGGACTACCAAAAAGCAAAGCAGCCCTCAAGCTCTGTAACAGGCTTCAGACCAGTCCCCCCTAAAAGCAGATCTGTATGTGCCCTCCTGCTGATGGTGGTCTTGCAGGAGGCAGCGGTTAATCAACACTGCTTGTAAAGTGGTCTGTTAATGTACCCCGGTGACATCTTGTCTGTAGGGCTAACAATAACACTTTGTGTACCTCAGTGTTTTGGTTCAGTGCAGACAGCATTTGTATCAACGGACATCACCCGTTTCCTTAGCTGCAAGTGCCAGTTCCAAGCAACTTGAGACAAAAATGCAGCTGTTTCATTGGTAACAATAAAAATTATAGTAGTTTTTAATATTTCCTTTACTGATAAGCATGTGGGGTATTCTGCCATTACAGTTCAACAAATGTAGCAGCCATTTGAGTTGGTTACGGCTGCCTCGAAATGTTTTCCAAGTACATGAGTATGTAGGCAGCTCGTATTTATTGCTCTGGGAGAGACTGTGAACTTCAGAAGGAAGGGGAGAAAAAACCCCTACATTTTGCCTGTCTTTGTTCTGTGCAGACTACCGTTGCTGTAAATATCATGGTGTACAGTAGTTGGAACAAAACAGTTTTGTTTTGTAAAAGCTACAGTCATATAGATACCAGGTGAGAAGAGAACTTTTCTGGTCCATGCATTTTTGGTTTCTTGCAGAAACTGTCAGAATTACATTTGCATTCATTTCAGTCTGTAACAAGTATTACAGAAGATTCAACTCTAAGTACTTCCCAAATATAAAGAGTGCAGGGGAGAAAGGTGACTGTGATTTATGGTGACATCTATTAAGCTTTTGCAGAATATCATATGTGTGTACTAGCTATCACCATAAAATTAACTGGTACTAATTGGTCAGAGCTGCCAACTCAGTCTGCGTATGAGTGTAACACTCTTCTTTAGGTCATGTTCATTATACTGACATCGTACGTCAGATCCTGAATAAAGTTCATTCAGCCATTTCTGCCGTTCTTCTTCTTGTTTGCCCTACTCTGTGTGTGTGCTGCCATCAGCGAGAGTTCACATCTCGGCAAAGACTGGGTTTGTATGCTTTGGGAAATACGTGTCTCGGGTATCTGCCCAGTGGCCACTTCTCCAGCAACAGCGGGGCTGTGGGAGGGCATCCTTCAATTGAATCGTGCCTGGTGTTTTCCCCTTTCTTGGAAACTGACTGGAACAAAATGTTCAAAGCTTTTTCTTCCTCCCTTTCCTCTTTTTCTCCCTCTTTCTGTCTTTCACTTCCATGCCTCAAAAGGCTGTAACTGGGTTCATTATTGTGTGATAAATCAGCAGTAAACTTCTATGCATTTTGCTTCATTTGGGCAACTCCTGTTCCTTAGTGACAGCTGCTTGGCTCAGCACACTGTAATTATCAACTTGAAACCAAGATGCTTTTAGGTGCTGAAAGCATGTTGGCAGAGACTGAACTTGTCCTCGACCTCATCATGGGCCATGGCTTTAAAAGATCCCATTTAGTGGTTGGTTGGTTGTGTTGTCGCTGTTGGTACTGGGGCTGCAACAGTTCATTATCACAGCGGACGCTGTGAGAAGCTGTTGTTATCCTAAAGGAGTACAGGTCTTTGTTTTTCATTACCTGCTGACATGTCATATAGTTAACTTTTGATTAATGTATCTGTGTTCATTCTCTAAAATAAAGTTTTATTGATATGTGGGAGGGGATTTATATATGTTAGTGAAAATTTATGAAGCCCTTATTTAAACAGAAGTCTGAAGGAAACTTTGCTGAGAAACAGACCTGTTGGTTTGTTGACTGTAGTGGAACTGAGGCACTGTCTGCTCCTGCTTTAAGCCTACCTCCATTTGGCTTGCTGGCTGGACAGACGGGCTATGTGCTGACTGAGCACCTGGTGCCCAGCTGTCCGCAGCCGCAGGGGCACGCAGAGCGTGGCATTGCCTCGGACCCACGGCAGGGCGGGTGGCCCTGGGCTCTCTGTTGTGCAGACTAGTGGCAAGGGGCTGTACGTAGTTGAAACTTTTGCTCCCTTACCAAGCTTGTTTTGGCAAAGAAGGAAGACACCGCCTTATTAGTCTGAAATGTAGAGAAACATAATTTCAACTGACAGATAACACAGTCCAGAGCTGGAGTGAGTGGAAGATTTCTCATATTCTCTGCTAGATCTGTTAGCTAGGTGTGTTAGTTTTCATGTTACATGAAAATAACATGCAGATCCAAGAGAGGAAAAGAGAAAATACATGACATTTTTTGCAAGAGAAGTCATCTAGGAAAGTCCTACCATTCCCATTGTCAGGCCACAGCTTTTCTTTTCTTACTGTATCCATCGGGCAGCACCTATCCTGCTGCTATAAAAAAAGGCTTTGAAGTGTTCTCAAATCCTGCTGGGCCATAGTTTAACATAGTTCACAGAGCAGCTCCAAGTAGCAGCACCAGTGTTTGCTTAAGCAAGGCTCTATGCAAGGGGCATGACACAGTCTCATTCGCATGCTTCCCTAGGATTTGGGGAGGTTGTCAGACCCTGGAGAATGATGAGAAGTCACCCAGGCTGTAGAAACCTCGTGACCTTTACACACGGAATAATTTGTGTTGTGTAAACATACACTTTGCAGTCTTAGTCCTTCAGAGGATGCAGGATGGAAGACCCAGGTCAGCAGAGAAGATCATGTGTGGTCTACAATAAGCAGATCTTTTTAAGCCTGAAAAATGAAGCATATGCTACGTTTGTATGGAAACAGAGGAAGAATTTTTTCCAGTGCCTGTGCAACAAGACAAAAGAAAAGTCACCTTTTCTTTGCAGTTGTGGAGGATCTGAACCTGACAAACCCTCAGCACGTTCAGTCCTGCAAACCTTTCATGACTTCATTTGGATGAGCTATAGGTGAGAACTTGTAGGGCTTTTGTTTGAAGCTAGTATAATGTAATAATCCTTCGCTTTATGGCTGCAGTAGAGGTATCTGACACAGCCCAGCAGTAAAGATGAATTTTCTGCGTGTACCTTGCATGCATATGCTGCCAGTTACAGCTGCTTTTGTTACCCATAAGAGCTGGGATTCTGAAACTGTAATGGGGGCCAAAGGGGAAATGCTCTGTGGGGATATAAGCCTCTGTAGATGGCATGCCCTAGCAAAGAGGGGTGCCAGGCTGTCAGTGAAACAAAAGCAGAGCAACAAATGCCTCACTCTGGAAGGACACAGAAATGCTGAAGGACAGCATGTCTGTAAAAGAGAATAGCCTCTTTTCCAGGCCCATTCATCTTTTATGACCGTTTTGCTCATCCCTCCTGTTGCATGGGGCTTTGGGGTGGTATAAGCGTTAGTGCTAAGCCCTTCTGCATCCCAGAGGACAGAGGGCAAACTGAGGCTCTTTCCTTTTTGGAGCGTAGGAAGACTCAAGACT
>NW_009612909.1:9202-43402 GCF_000690535.1 Cariama cristata | reverse complement strand
CCTGCTGATTTTGTTTCTTAGTGAATAATACAGGGATCTGATCAAAGGGCAAGGAAGGTTTCTTTTGTTTGCAATGCTCAATGTCTTTATGTGTCTTTTGTGGGTCCTCCTCTGAGATAACCAAACCTGTAACTTTTCTCTGTGTTTAAAGGCCACTTACAGCAAAACCTGGGAAAGGGCGCAGTATACACAGAATCATAAGAGCAAGTCACCATGTAGCAGCAAAGCCTTAACTGTGTGCAGTTGAGGAAGGAGGCAGATGCTGAACCTTCCTCTGAGGGAGGGGTTTACCTCAGTCAGCTCAAAGAAAGCAAAGCAAGATTCGGTTTTCCTCATGGAAAGCCACACAGTATGCTGTAAAAGGTGCTCTGAAGTAGGACAAAAATTACTAGGAAAAGGGTAAATAATATGCTTAAAAGTGATATATAAAAGACTGGGTTCTGTCATGCTCCTACAGTGTTTTCTCTGTTCCTTTTTCTTTCCATGCACTATTAGCTACAACAGGGCAGACCTACCCACTCAACATGGCAGATCACATGCTACGCTATCTTTTGGTAAAATTGTTCAGCAGAAGGTAAAGAAGTATGTGCTTAACTTTTATATAAGGGGATAGAATTTGGGACTGTGAGCTAAGTACATGGTTTATTCCTTCACAGGCTTGAAAGCTCCATTTACTTTTTGTGTTTCCTTTTGAAAGGCCACCAGTAAAGCCCTTCTGTCCTCCCTTATATCGAAGTACAAAATTATTTCCTTTTCCTTTTAAAATGAGAAGAGAAAAAGCAAAGCCGAGAAACCTGCATCAGAAATAGGGCAATCTCCTTTGAATTTCACCTTTATACCCGCTTAGGCCAAGCTTGAATATGGCTCAGTCTCTGAATGTATGATGTTTCTTTCATGTCCTGCTTCTCAGACTGAGATCCTGGGATGCTTTTCAGACTATACACATTTCTGAAAACCAAGATAGAAAAGAGTTAATACTTTGAAAACAGTATGTTTATTAGTCCTTCACCCCTGCAAGCATCTATTATATGAGATATGCTACATGGTACTTCCCCATCCTTTGCTGAGTGCTTCTCTTTCTGCGGTACAGAACATCCCTGAAGATTAGTATCATGGTAATAAGGGCAAGGATTTCCTGGTCTGAGCTAAGAGAAGGGTGGTGGTGGTGAGATCATTGTCTCCAGTTAGCTTAAACATGGAAGACGAACCAGATTTGCCCACAATAAAATAATACGAGCAGAGGTTTTATACAGCAGCTCATGCACAATAGCCTTTAAGTTTTACAATCATTAATCTTTTGGAAGAAGTGCATTGAGGTCAGCATTTACCAATTAAGTGTACACACATCTGCAAAGGCAAAGTTTGGTCAAAATTCCAGCACAGTTCTCTGCTTAAAGCTGATTGACCATACTGTGCTGAAAAGCTGTTAGTAGGCTGGAAGCAGGATAGGAAGAGAAAGACAGAGCGATTAGTATCTGCTATTTATTCTGAACATAGAGCGCCAAATTTGGCTTTCAGTTATTCTGATATATCGCAATTGTTTCAGCACATAACAGATAAAATCTATATTGAATGTATACCCCTCATTGAAATAAAACCAGTGGCAGGTTGCTAAGGCTTTAGGGCCTTGTGTACCTTAGTTTTTGTATGCAAGGGCAAATTCATGCCTGGAAAAACTCAACTTCATTATTCTTGTTTTCCTGAAGGGTAAATTTAGCTTATAAGGCTCATGCATTTAAAACAATGATAGCATTGTTATTATAATTTATTAAGTGGTTCTTATTTGACTGTAAGGATCTAATCACGTGTGGCAATATGCCTATCTGTAGCCAAACTGGGAGGATCTTGTCCAACTGAAAAAAATCAATTACCGTAAGAAAACAGGAAGACGAAACACCTCACCAGAAATCAAATATTAACCCCAAAAGACAGCAAACACTTGAGTTTCAGCCTGAGAAAAGCCACCCCAGCTACAGCAAAATGAGTTTGCAGTGGGCGAGAGCTGTGTGCCCCTGCCGCTGGGGTGGGGTGGGGGGCGGACTGGGCACCCTCTGGGGGGCTGCAGCACTGTGTCACAAAGGGAAGCCTAATTCTCAGCCCAGACAACAGAAACTCTGGGGTTTAAAGTATAGATCCTATGAGGATTTAAGTTGTAAACGAAGCAACTGAAAGGTTAAGCTGCAGCAGTCACAGATTTATTGGATTTATCATCAGATGTAGCTCTTGACAGCTAGGAAATCCCTGGGAATTACTGCATTCCTGTGAGTGCTTGTAGGTTTCCCTTTCATAAATGTCTCCAGTTCTTCCAGGAAGACCACTGCCTATTCAGCTTGCCTATTAAATGTCTCCTCAAGGCCCACTTGGGGGCTGATGCCTGTGAAAAATCTGGCAAATCACTGATGGCCACTCAGGAATAACTGGTTTACAACTGTTGAATTAAACTGTTCTTTTCCAAAGAAACCAAACAAAATTCAAAGCGATTCAGAGGCCGTATTTGTGCAGGTAATATGACAAGGCCCAAGTGCCTTTCTGACCTAGTTCTTCTGTAGATGCTCCATAGTCAGTTTTCTAAAGCCTCTACCAGCGCCTTTCATTTAGAGCAGAGTACCTGAGGAGCAAGTTTTCTGTCAGCTTATTTTCTTTCTGCTGAAGAGGTGTGAGTTGAATCTCAGCTGTAGACTATGTATATGAAAACTTGCTGCTTGCTTGTTTGCGCCTGCAGCAGCGGGGCACTTGCAGAAGAATTTGTTGCTGCTGTATGGTAAAAGTTAAACACCAATAGCGCTACACAAAAATACATAGAGAATAATAAGTAATGAATGTTGTGGGGGATAAATACATCAAATAATCAGACATAGACTTTCAGAACTGAGATGGCCTATTTCTACATCCAGGCAACACTGACAGGTTAAAAGGTTAAAAAAAAGAAAGAAAAAGTGGTCGTTATTGGCTTTTATTGCCATGTTAGAAAGTAGATATCTCAATGTGCCCAAATTTCTACACTGGCAATAGCATGCAGAACTGTAGAGATACTGCTACTGCAGAACCTGGTGGCCATCAGGCTAGACTTGCTGTCTGCTCTTCGTAGTGATTTTGTATCCTCCTGCTATGGGATTCTATCTGAAATTCCACCCCTCCTTTTATGTGAATGACAAACGGTGTACAAATTTGGTATACTATCTGAATGATCACTCAGCCGTTTATACCCGTCTTTTCTAGCAAGATCTTAGAAATAGTTGAATCTTCTCAATTGCAAGAGAAATGGTGGGAGAAGAAATGAAGAAACTTGCAAAATGTCTTTCTGCGGCACCTCATGTCACATCACAAGCTGAGTCTTTTCTGCAGCTGCTTTTTTCTTATGCAACTATAAATATGTTTATAATATTACCTTACCTGGTTACTTGGCATCTTGAGGATCCTTATTCTCTTCTCAGAGTCCTGGCATAACACATTTCATCAGGACTGTTCCATGTGTGTACTGCTAGCAAAATTTTGAACAGTATCCTAGAAAGCAGACTCAGCAGATGATGTAAGCGGGCATGCAACACAATGGGATCTTCTAGTGTTGGTACTTCAGTGAGCAGTGATGGTGGCATTGTCTCTGCTGTGTCTCTTACTGTCCATCAAGCAGTGAGTCTGTGTTGCAGCACTCCATAAGGACAGATCTCTCCTCTGCTCTACCATTCTCATGAGGCATATGGGAACTCATCTGATACTCGCAGCACTTGTGATACTGTAATTGGTTGAAGTGTTCAAGACGGAGACACACTCGTGCATACCACATAACTATGTAATCTTCATGCTCTTTAGGAAACTCAGCCTTAAAAGGACTAGTGTGATCTTTGGACATGCAGAGACATAGGGAGCTGATCTTGTGGTTTTTATCACAGCCTTGTAAAGAGTGAAACGAGAACGTGGCTTCCAGTTGGGAAAAACAATGGTAAACAACTTCTTTTAAAACATTGTTGAAAAATTTTCCAAAGAAGAGCCATGAAAATAACTGGTGAGCTGGAGAAAATGTTTTCCTAGGAGGCTCTTCCATCTCTTTGCCTCACCAAGAAGAACAAAAAGAGTGTGATGTATATTTAATACTGGACCTTAAAAGGCTGCTCAAGCTAGCAGAGAAAGTCTCCTAAAACCCAAGGGAGGGAAATGCAAGCCAGACAAGCTGAAAATTAAGAGACAAAGAGAAAGGCATGCATTTTTATTAGCAATGAAAATGATTACACATTAAGGCAAGTGAATAGTTCAGACTTTCAAATCAAGACTGGCACAGACACTTTCTGGAGCCAGTCTCCTGCCAAGCACAAGTCATTTAACTCCATACTATACTCGCCACTGTGTAGAAGGTCAGCTTAGGTGGTGTAATGGTCACATGTGGTGGTTAAATGTTCAAACCTATTGCTTGTGACCAAGGGGAAGACATTTTCACTCTGTCACAGCATTTCACTTTTTAATTACGTGCAGAAACATTTTAATAATTTACACTGCTGAGTGTCCTGCTGGCCATGGCTGGAATCAGTCACATCCAACTCAGTGAACTCAATGTGGTAAGGTGATCCCAAGTTGCCTGTTTTGCTGGGACCCACTCCAGAACATAGCGTGACCCTCTCTGTTCAGCCTCACCATCAAAGGCAGCCCCATGGCTGCAGATAGTGTTTGCAGGATAAGGCTTTAATGCATCATTTCCAGGGCAATGTGCTCTTTGGTAGTGGGTGAAATACCTGGAAGTCCAGCTCTATTGGTGGGGTGTCTCTGAGACCTCAGGATGCGAAGAGAGCCCTGTTCTGCAGTTGTACTCCCTGTTGCCACCTGATTCCCTGTAGTCACCCATTGGAGTCCCCTGCTTCTGTGGGCACAGCTGTGTGGTTATTATTTAACACCACAGCCTCTTCTCAGCATTTACCCGTGTTTAATTTGCTCAGTCTCACTTCGTATTTTATGTTTCATTTTTCTCTTAAAAGTGGTTTGACTTGACTTAGTTTTTGGCTTAATGTAATGTATTTTTTACAGTAATCAGACAAGATCTTTTAAACTAGGGATGACGTGCTGTTAAAAGTACAAATGGCAGCTCAAAGACAATCACCATTTAGAGTCGAAAGAAGGAAAATACATAGCCATCCTTTGAATGTTTGTTATCTTTGCCTGTGAGACAATGTTATGAGACCACTTCTTTGGTAATTCAGTTATGCCACCTCTTTGGCCAAATTCTGCTTTGTTTCTTCAATGTAAATCCAGGATAATCTCTTGGACTTCAACAGAGATAATTTTCTTTATCCTGATATTAACTGAAAGCAGATTTTGACCTGAATTTTTCAGTCTATCTCCTGCTGAAATCTCCTCCCACTGAAGAAGTCATTATGGCTGGGGCCCTGAGTGTGCTAAATGGATTTTTTTCCTTAGCTCATATTTCCCTCACATCATATGTGTTTGATTTACTTACATTGTTCTTACATTTAATCTCTGCCCATTTAGTCACATTTACTGTCATTTTTTATTTGTTTAGTAACTCAGTGCAGCTCAGAAAGGTAACAAGGATGGATAGAGCGTGACAAGTTGCAAATGTATTCTGTGCAGATCTCTTCTGCAGCTTGCTGTGTTTCGGTTTTGACAGTTTGGTTTATAGGATGGGTTGTTTATTCAAATGCTTGGTTTATATAAGAGCATTTAGCAGCAGCTGTAAGTGTACTACAGAGAAGTATTTGATATGTTTCGTATTTATTTTTACTCTATTGTTTGTGAAGTCCTCCAGGAACTTCACAAAAATCCTTCGTACTGCTGGGGCCAACATCAGGGGTGTACTGGGTTCAAAATGGAAGGGACTGACACAAAATTCAGAAAGCCGACTGTGTTCATCACCAGGTCCTTGGCAGCTGTGGAGAGAATCAAGTGAAAAAGTGCCTCTGCTGGAGTTTTGCTGCTGACACTAGTAGGGCAGGACCTCAGCCCTGTTCCCTGTCTATGAGCTTTGTGGACATTTTAAGATGGTGACACTGGTAACGTGCAGCCGAACTTCCCTCTCTAGGAAAGGAAGAGAGGCATCGTCCTGGTCATACTGGTCAAGTTTAGAATAATTCCCCAAGGGGCAGGGCTAAATGGCAGGTTTGGCAGGGGGTAGAGGGGAGCACTCATTTATTGGTAAGCGTTTTTTAAAGCACGGGTCATGAGATATACCATGCTACATGCTCAGGTGGCGCGCCGGGACAGCGGTCCTCCCCACATGCCCGCCTTGTGACTGGTATTAACAGAGGCGAGGGATGCCGGTTAACTTGCGTCCATGGGGAAGAGGTGTGTTTTGTTTCAGGCCTGTCTTGTGCTGACTGCATTTTGTGCTGTACTTGAAAAGCCAGTGCTGAGGAGAAATGAGAACAAAAAGCAAATTCCCACTGACTGCAGGGGACCTGCTCGGGTAGCTCGCCAAACAAAGCGTACCCATATAAATGTATCATGACGATAAAACTTAATCTACACTAGACCAGAATTTGACACGAGTGAAAAACATTGGTACTATGCAATCTCATTTTATGTGTGCTCGGCTATTGATGGGACGTGTGGGCTCTGCCAGGACACATGGCGTTGGAGGAGGGGGTGGGCAGTGCCCCCCCTGCCGCTGACAGCTGTGGGGACAGGAGCATGGTGGGTCTGGTGTGGCGTGGGGAGAAGCCGGCTTTCCTCACTCCCCTCCCAGGGCATGGTGGGCCTGCTCGCCTGCTGGCCTGGGGATTTCTGGCAGGTGCCAGCTGGGTCTGATGGAGGTCTGCTCCTCAGGTGTGCTGCCCGTCTGGCAGACTCATGATGGAGACACCTGGGGACATCTCTCGCTCTCCTGTCTCGCTCCAGCACTGGGCTCCCCTTGCATGCACACACATGGATACGAAGCGCATTTATATGCAGTGCACTTGGGCCGCGTCGCCATAAGCTCAGGGTGTGGGACACACATATTTTTCTCTTGTAGACCGTGGGTCCTTTCTCCAAGTGATCATGACAGCAATGGGGACAGGCTGTGCCATTTCCCCCCACTGCTGTTACCAGCAGCACTCCATTTTCCATCTTTTAGTAATGGAGGCAAACTGGTTTCTGCGTAAGTGGTCACCCAGTTTGGAACAAGCATGTGGCCAGGCAAGGAGGCAGGGGTTGGTCTGCATCTAAATATACCTAAATTATTGGCAGGGTTCAGTCCTGGTCCATGCAGCTAAGCAGCTGAGGTGAGATTCATTCCTTTGCAGAAGCTGGCCTGATGCCTGTGCACCGCTCTTTATTTCACTGTGTTCAGGATTTAAGTTGCAAAGGCTTTGTCCGGGCAGGGCTAAATTTCAGTGTTCGCAAAAGCAGCTAAATGCAGTAAGGTTAAATTCATCAGTAGATGCTGACCATTTTGTTCAATTCCAACAACACAAGCTATCAACCTTGTTGAGTTGGCCAGTTAAACTGCTCTTATAGCTGCCTTATTTAGCTTAAACATTGCAAATTGATAATGCATTCTACAAAATTTGGTACAGTCTTTTAAATATTAAATCTTTTAATGGAAGCTTTTGCTGAAAGGAAAATGTAAAATGAGTTGAACAAAAATGCTGAAGGACTTTAATATCTGAATCAATTGACATTGGGCAGCAATTCAGCTAAGGCTCTGTCCATTATGCTGACTAAAACCTTTGTCCATCTTTTCTTTCTTTTACTTCAGAGCGATATTGTAAATCATGTTTGCGAGAACGAAATTCCTGTCTTATTGTAACTGTAGTATAGTACAGAGAGGGAAAGCAGTTGAACAAGTGGTAAGAGAACCAGAGAGTAAGTTGGATTTGAAAGAGGGCACATTTTGTTTTCTTGGATTAGGTTAATTTTAGAACCTTTTGGCTTTGGACGAGACAGTTCAGCTATTGTTGGAGGTATAAAAATAGAAGTGGTGTGAGAAAGGTTTGGTTCGTTTTCTGATTCTTTGTTTTCATGTTTTTAAAAAAGCAGCATTGGCTGTTACGTGTGCTCTGCAGCAGTCATCCTAACACAATGATATATGGCCTTTTCCGAGGTAACTCTCAATTCCATGTCTTCTTATCCAGCAAATGCGCTTATCTCCAAATATAAATGTATTAACTCGGTCTTCTTGGACAAAGCACTAAGGAATGACACCTGGGCACTTTGATTCCTTCCACAACAGGCACCCTGCTGTACAGGCCACCTTGTCTCCATGTGGCTATAAGGATGGACACCGCCCCATCCTGGCCTGGCAGCTCTCTTCTGACCTCCATTTTGTCTTCTCTTCACAGTTGTGCAGCACATCAAGCGCCACAATATTGTTCTCAAAAGAGAACTGGGAGAAGGAGCCTTTGGGAAAGTCTTCCTGGCAGAATGCTATAACCTCTGTCCCGAGCAGGACAAGATCTTGGTGGCAGTGAAGGTAAAAGAATCTAGGATTGCCATTATTAATTCATAGTTGCAACTAATGCTATTTTATTTGTAAATGATCATCTTTGCCTATTCTGTAGCCCAGTGTAACTGCCCTGATATATGTGGAAGGGTTCACAAGGCTAATGGAATGTTAGGAGAATGCGATATTTGATCTTGCTGTGGGTTATAAAATGAGAGCTGAATTTCATGACAACAAGGGGGGAAACAGACTGTGTCACAAAGGGGCAAAGTCTTTTATGATCTATCTGAAAAATAATTAGTGAAAAATAATGTCTAGGTCATTAAAAATACATGTGACATATATGTGGGTCTAAAAAAATAATCTGTTACTAGCTAAGTTAATAGGTTATGTGTATAATTGCTAGTCAAAGAAGGCCTTTCTTTTTCAGGATTGTGCCATTCTTTTAGTCAGCCACTGAAATTATCTGTGGGTAATTGTCATTAATATAGCTGCCAGGAATGTTATAACAAACTTGTGGATAATACTGTCATATGCTGTTAAACACTGGCTGTATGGAAATTCAGAAGTCATGATATGTCAGACCTGGAGGAGTGATTCTTGATTATACAGCTCCGGTCAACTCTTCCAAAATACAGTCCAGAGGAGGACGAAACTACATGAAAACAGACATAACCTTGGAATTTCAAGTATACAGAATAGTTCTCTCATTTCTGGGGCAAAAAAAAAGGGATTTGTTTGGTTCTCTTAAAGGGCACAGACTACATGGTACATTAGGAATCTACCAAGGAGTAAGAAGATTTCCAGCTTGATCTCAGAGCTTGGACACCAAACCTGCTTCACCGTACCAAGCCTTTTCATCCCCCCAAAATAGAAGGGCTGAGGTTGATTGTTGACCTCAGCTATGGATGTACACTAGAAAAGAATATTGGTGAAACTGTACTCTTAAGAATTTGGAAAGTCCCCCTGGCAACAATCTCTTGTCTCCATCTGTAGTGTTCTGCCAAAAGCTGAACAAGGTGTTCAGTGTTTGAAGTATCTCATTAAATGCAGGGGGAATACACATTTAGAATTTGGGCTGTGCCTAGAGATCAGAAAATAATTTTATCTGACCAGTCACAGTTAGGCAACCATGTGTACATTTTGGATCAAACCATACAATAAAAGAAATCGAGTGGATCATCTTTTTGAATTTCGAAACAAGAAATAGAGTTTTGGATCTGGTAGTGAGAGAACACGAAAGGAGTATGGACTTGTAGAGTGCTTTCTTGGTCCATCAAAAATAACATTTTTGGGGGAGTTTGCCAAGGTTACTTGGAAGTTGTTCAGTCACGTTGACTGGTGAGCATAAATTTAAGCCCTGAAGGGATATATCGTAGACAGGAGAAAGCGAGAAACAGGAGGTGACAAAACTAGATCTGAATGAATTTTCTATTGTATTTGGGTGAAGCTAGAGTGGAAATTGCCTTTTCTCTATCACTTCAGGGAGCTGCTTGATAGCAAAATAAAAGTCTTTCCATTCACTTGCTCCCTTTGAAAGTCCTGACCAAATGGAGCCTAGTACTTCTGCTGTTAAACACTGCACCGCGCTCACTTTCTGCTGCTCTTTCTCAGTGTAATACACAAGGAAGAGCATTCAGCCTTTAAAGGCAGAGATGTCTCCATGGATTTAGATGACAAAGCTATCAGTTTTCTGGAGCAGTTGTCATACTATTATTTTTTTTTTTTAACCAAATCCACTCTTTGTAGTGTCCTTAATAAGGATCTTGCAGGCAGATGTGGGAAGAATTACCTCCGGGGACAGGTTATACCCATTTTGTGTTTTCTCGTATTAGGTCTTGAAGATGTGACTCCAGCTGCCATCAAAGATAGAATTTTTTGGTGAACTGTGCCATTGGATGGATCCCCATATAACTGAGGGGTTAGTTGCCTGGTGCTTCTCTCTTTCACTGTGGTACCAACCGTAGCTCACAGGTGTCCTCCAGTCACAGTGGAGGTCAAGGGATGGGACCTCACCGGTGTGCAGAGAGCTAGCCAGAGATCTGTGTCTGGACCCCAGCGCTGGGCACAGATTTGCCAGTGAAAATGTGTGATTTTTTTTTTAAAATTATTTTCAGCCTTAGAGGAGCAGACTTGGATGCCAGCAGCAGAGGACAGCTGCTCCCAGCACACAGCAAGGGCTTTAGAGAGCTTCACCTCCGTGAGCAAAACCACAGCAGACTTGTCTCCATGATATAGATTCAGTGAGCCCAGTGGGAATAGGTGCTTGTTGAGGAGTAAGGTGGTGCCAGGGGGATTTTGGCAACGAGGAGGCAGGGTCTCACCTGCACGGGGTGGATCAGGGTGACTGGTGGTCCTCGATGGCTGCCTGTGCCTGCTGGCTTCTGGGCAACTGCGCAGTTTGCACCTGGTCCTGAGCATCACTCCTTCTGACTCAACAGGCATCCTTCTCCTTTTCGGCCAGCTGGTATCCAAAATGCTGACGTTGCTGCAGCAAATTATTGAGGAGCTGAGACCCAGAAAAATCTGGGAAGATACAAAATCAGGCTTAGCGTAAACAACCCAAAGTGCATGAGCTTTTGCTCCTTGGAAGAGGAGAAAGACAATCTATTTAAATTTGTTTTGACCATCAGGCTTTTTGAGGGGAGCACTGAGTGTTTGGAAATGCTTTCTGTGGGTCAAACCCTGTGAGCAGAGAGCTTAACCTAGTTGCATGGGCATTGTACTAGCCTTACCCTCCCAGGTGAGTTTGTACATCGTCTCAGTACACCATTTGCTGCAGGCACTTTTAGAGAACAGAGGGTGGAACAAGGAAGAGTTACCATTTCCTTGTGGGCCATTTTGCCATGCCACAGTGGTTGTTAGGCGTGGATCGGTACTGTCTCCTCATAGGATTGGATAGGCAGGCATAGTCTTGCACTAGTTTAACCTGGCGAGGTCTGGAGGTGAGGATGACTGTCAAAGCACAGGTTAGCAGCTGCCTCTGGCTCCCCTGGGAGGCTGGAGGGAGATGCACTCTGTGCTGCTCCAGGGTTGTTCTCAGCTAGCAGACTGCTATGTGGTGAAGTGAAGAACATTTCCACAGGACCTGCAGAGGAGAACCAAAGGTTTCCAACTCTTCCAGTTCAGAGAAGGGTCAAAACCACCCCTTCATTTCTTGAGGAAATATACCACTCAGCTCTTCTATGGTGATGACAGACAGTGGCAAGGATTTCCCAGGGGAAGGCTGAAACAGTATGAAGTACAGCTGTCATGAGGGTTTCATTACCAAGTCATACTGATGTTGGTGAGAGCCGCATACCCCTGCTCTTTCTCTGACTTGCCTGTGAATGCAGCTCTGTGGTGGTGGGGTGGACTAAGGAGCTGGCGGTTTGCACAGGTCTGCAGAGACCAGACGTTACGCCGATACCTGGGCAAGGACTCTGTAGAGGAGAATAAGCATGGGATGGCAGTCCGACTGTCACATGGATGAACTCAGCAGATGTGGAGCTCCTGTAACAGCCAGGGGTTCTCTCTGTTGCCCGAGGGAGCGTGTCCCTCCTTCATAGCTGCTGGCCTGAGTGGTTGGAAAGTACATATGGGTGTATCTCAGTTCCTACTGAGGAAAAACTCCTGTCGACTGGTGAGAGTGTTTTGTATGCAGGGCTTTGGAACACTTGTCAGTAATTATAATAATAATGAATATGTCTTTTTCCACTCTTTGTGCTCTTATGGTTTTATTTTGGTTTTATTTTTTCTCTTGCACTAAGAACAAGCTAAATGCAGTAGTCAATGTCATTTTTATGTAAATTCTACGTACTTACTAATTTTTCCACTTTACAGTCTCCTCCTTGCCTGACTGTGTCAGCTCTCTCTCATGCATTGTGTCTATTCTGTGCACTGCATGAAATAATGAAAAAGGGGTTCTGCAATGGTGGGTGACAGAAATCCAAGTTTCCCCTTAGTAGTAGAAACCCTGCCTGAGTTCTACCTGGGTTTTAGACCTTTCCGCATTTTGCTGTTTGACAGAAAATGTGTAATTGCCATGGCAACTGCTCTGTCATATGATAATTTTGCTGTTTCTGTGAGATAAAAAGCGTCTTCTGAAATATACAATATGCCATCCTCACAGGGCAGAGCTGTCAGCATTTTTACTGTCTTTCCAGGGAAGGAGCCTGCTGGAAAGAGGATCAGCCTATGCTTCTCCCTGTCAATTCTTTTCCAGGTTGCTATTATTTAGAAATGGTTTTTATATGAATTGTTTTTCTAATTCTGTTGTTGAGAGGAATTAGCAGTCCAATTGCTTTATACATGAAACCACCAGAGGAAACTCAAGTGACAACAGAATTCTTCCCAGTGATTTCATTAAGTAGCGTAGATTGGATCGTGGGTTGGTGCCTGTGTTAAAGCATCATCCCAGAGCCCGGAAGTGCTGGAAGACATTTCAATTCCAATCCTCGCTTGGTTTAGATGTGATTGCGTGGGGACCATAGTGGGGAGCCAATTAGATAGCCACCTTGGATTATATAGCTGGGTATACTAATATATCCTAGCTTGTGAAGCTTTGGTGATGCAGTAACCTTGTTGCATCATTATTGGTAAAACTTGCGGAAGAAGGATTCTGAACCTGAAGACACATGAGATTCATCAGTGAGTCCCTGAGGGAAAGAACATCTGTGGCATGAGTGGTTTCTATTGCCTCTAGGATCCATAGAGCCTGAAATCTACAGGGAAAAGCCCCTGAACTTGGTAGATGGCTATCCAGTCTGCCCTGCTCCTTGTCCCCCCATCTGAACCTTACTATGGTGATTGTTCATTTTTCAAGACCTATGATTGCAGTTTCACAAGTAAAGCAAGTGTTTTCTCTGACAGTCGTCTTTTAGTCCCTTCTTCACACATGCATGCGTATAATACTAGAAAAGTGGCCAGAATTGTCTCTGTTAAAAAAAAAAAAAGCTTGAGCAAACCGTGACTACTGCAGCTAAAAACTGAGTTTGTTGGCAGAATGATTGCATGATGTTAACTGGTTCTGTGTCTGTTCTGATGCTCTGTATATGAATTCAGGGTAGAAAATAAAGTGACTAGATGGCCAGGAAAATGCATCTTTAGTTAGAACAATTCCACAACTTTTGTTTTTGTAACTTCCTTTGTATTAAGTCTAAGTGTAGTTAAAATCCAGAGGTACGGAGCCCAGACATCAGTTTCTGTGAATAATAATTTGTGAACATTGGTAACCTGCTATCTTTCTCTTACTGTTTTAAAAATATGGTTTGAATTAGTATAGTGCAACCACTGTACCTTTTGAAGGTAGAGCCTAGTAGTGGTTTATTGTCAATTATAATTATTCCTCATTTAATTGGTGTCAGAATTTGCTTTTTTTAGTGCATGAAAGTGTTTTCTTGCCCAGGAAGTGTAGTTCTTAAGAAGAGATGTGAAACTGCCTATGTGTGGCAGTTAAATTAGCGTTATTTCATTATGCAACATTTAAGTCTCCTGTTTGATCCAGTGTTGATATATTTCCTTCAGAATGAAAATACGCAAGAGTTTAGAGCTGTATAAATAAAAGGGGATGAGAAATGACACCCCAGAATTCTGGTCTGCATCTACTTCCTCTCTGACTATCAATTTAGCATTCATCCTCCAGTTACTTATACATATGCTTAATCTTCGGCATGTGAGTAGATTTACTGAATTTCAAAGGAGTTTCTGGCTGAAGTCTCAGGTTTTAAATTCTAGTCCAGGGACATACCCTTGTATAAATCTACCTAATGTATAGCACACCATAGGGGCCAAGATGAGCAACAGCGACATTAATAGTACATGAAGAATGCATCTGCGTATTTTAAGCAAGCAGAGTTTTATTTAAAGAACTTACAAGAAAGGTAAATACCGTAAGGATACTAGGGTTCACCCGAGTTAAATGCTAAAGGTTACGAACCAGCTGTGTACTAGTATGTTTTTTGGGTAAGATCAGTTTATTTGTTCTGTGTTTGGGAAACACTTGGCACAGTAAGATCATGAGTATTCCTAAATCCTCTTACAAGAAAAATCGTTATTTGGGATGACACGTGGCAGGAGAATGAAAATTGTACTGCCATGATTTAATTGCACTTAAACATCACATCTAAATTTCTAAAAAAGTTATTAAGAAAGTACTTCCTCCATGCTTCTTGCAGTCAGGTGTCCTTATCATACCCTTACAGTGCCATCCCACATCTTTGCTACTTTCTGCGAACATCTCCCCTCCCTTACATTTTCTTTTTCTCTGCCAGACGCTGAAGGATGCCAGCGACAATGCCCGCAAAGACTTCCACCGCGAGGCAGAGCTGCTAACTAACCTGCAACACGAGCACATCGTCAAGTTCTATGGTGTCTGTGTCGAGGGTGATCCACTCATCATGGTCTTTGAGTATATGAAGCACGGAGATCTTAACAAATTCCTCAGGTAAATCCATGAACACACGTTGTGTTGCTGAGCCAGAAGTGGGCAGAGAAGGTAGGTGTTGCTGGTACTTAACGTCAAATGAACTACTACAACTGGAATATGCCAACACTTAGGAGTGCAAGTCTATGCAGCTCTTGTGTTCTGTACTGGAATGTGGGACTCATTGTTTCTTTGCCTATTTGGAAGTACCACTAAGTGAAGTCTTATGCTTTGCACCAAACAAATGAGCACCAAAGAAATACTGTTTCCAACACATTTCAGTGTATTCTGAAATGTTTGGTTATAACTCTTACAGTAGGAATAATTTTCTTGCAGGCTTTCTGGTAGCACTTGGGAAGATCCCACTCAACACCTATTGCTTTCTGTAGGTGTCTAAGAGCTTTTGAGATCTAACCCCTTTTCTCTTCCCTCCTCTCAGTGTGTTGGAAAGACTGCTATTAATCTGAAGCAAGAAAACTGTGAGCCATGGAAGCTTCAGTGCAATGGAAAATGCTACATCTTGGAGCCTGGATTAGGGCTTTATTTCATAAAGCTATTCAGGAATGTACGTCAGAAACTGAAATTTGGCAGTGAAGCAGTCATAAATAAAGAGATGATATCTAAAGTTCAGAACAATAGGTAACTCATGAACCAGGGAGTTACAAACAGTGGCCTTATGTGTGTGCTGTTTCCACTAGCCTGCACCCATTGACATAAAAATAAGCACTTTAGAGACAGTTTTTGCGCCTATGTAAAAAAGGCATTTGCATAAGGGACTGTTCTTTCAAGGTCTTCTATGTCATTTTCATCAAAGGATATCACAAAGGCATTTCAATGTACTGAGATCTCTCCGGCTGAAGATAAGTAGGGGTATCGGCATTTTGGAAAGATATCCATGACAAAGCTGTGAAACAATCAAAACTGACGTCCCTTTAAATGGGTTCAGATTTTCTATCTGACTGAAATGGCTAGTGACTGCTGGTGTCATCATTTATGCATTTTTGCTAGCCTCTGTGAGATGAGTTTGCTACCTTTCTAATCTCCGCTAAACAGCTAGCCATACCGTAAAAGCAAATGACATCAACTAGCATCCTCCCTTATTAGCAGGGCTGCCCGTTTTGGCAGGGAGACTGGGACCTGAACTGGGGATGCAGAGCAAACACTACTACTTTCCCCAGACTGACTGTCTCTCTGGCAGAGGATTTAAGCATATTGTCGGAGCCCTGTCGGGGCATTTACATTTGGCTGCTGGGACCTCTGCCATGGATCGGGAGAGAACTGTAGTTTCCTGAGTTGCCATCCCGGTACTCCTTCAGAACGTTGAATTTCCATTAGAATAAACCAGTTTCGCAGCTGATAAGAAATAATTTGTGATTTCATAAGAAATAATTACGCTTTAATTCTTTTTGATTGGCATTTTCTTACCTCGTAACTCTGATTTTGACTTATAGTACAGAAAGGTAGTTCAGCAGATGGTGTATTTCCTACTTTAGGTCTTCCCTTTTTTTTAAATTATTAATCAGCCCTTGTCTTTAGAACGTAAAATGATTATGCTGGAACAAGCTGTTAAACCTAAGCTCCAATCTGTCCTTCCCCTCCCGTTTGCTGCAGCTGGTGCTGCAGAGCCGGGGTCCGTCGGGGCGGCTGTGGCAGCCCCCATTCCTTACCCTGCAGCGCCACCAAAGGCTGGCGGGGGAAAACGAATCCCAAATTTAACCCAAAAGAGCTTTGCTGTCTGCATGCAGCGAAAGGCTGTTTCAGATCTCTAACTAAAGCCTCAAAGTCATGCCTGCCCTGTGCTTGTTCCAGCTAGTGGAGACTGATGTGAATCCAAAGAAATCTGTGTCAATGTTCCTGGCTGTTGAGGAGTGCCTCATTTACAGCCAGCACCGAGAGGACAAGCAAGGTGGATGGAGCGTTAAGGAAAATCCAAAAGTTTCATTAGATACAGACCATGTCCTCAAGGAGGCTAGCGAAAGATGAAGAGTTCTCTAATTTAGTGACTCAGAGATTCATGTCTGACAGCAGTCATTAAAAAAATCCATGGAATGAAAAGGTAGAGTGCTTTTCAACAGGAATTTGCTTGTGAGTCTTCAGAGGACATTTCATATCCTCCCATTTTCCGCCACCCCAACCCAGACCAGCTGAATGGCTGCCTGTATGTACCCTGTGGCAGAGAGCTTCTTCGCCTGGTACCAGATGCAGTTCCAGCAGTGCTACGCACCTACTTCGTTTTTCTCTCATCTGTCACTTTGCTCATGAAGCTCTTCCCTTGGGGCAATTTTAATATCATATTTCTAATAGGTAGTGTCAGATTTGATCTCACAGATTTTGATTAATTTGCAACTCTTTTCCAAACTCCTGTGCCCTTCCTCTAGGGATGCATTAAGGCCTCACCTCTATTGATTAGAAAGGTGATTCTCTGAAACTCATCTTTATAGGAAGGAAGAACTTTTAAGAGAAAATAAAAATAATTTCTGGAGTATTTTTCAAAAAAAAAAAAGTTGAGGAGGGAAGAGGAGAGGTGGTCTCTCAGAAAGAATAGTCTGCAGTAATGGAATAAAAGAGGCTTCAGAAAGCACAGAACAATGGAATGGATGGAAGGGGATATTCTGAATATTATTAAGTGTATCAGATGAGGAATGATTCCCAGATGACCTCATTAATTGGATAAGGATTAGCTAGTAGTGCTTACTATAAAATGTTGTGTGTAGGAATATTTATATCTGTACCTTCAAGATACTAGGATGTTACATGTGTCTATCAGAGCTAGCATTGTTAAGATGGGTGAAGCACATGTGTTCCAGTACTTCGCTGGACTTTCCAAATGCAAAATGGCTCTCCTTCTGCTGGAGTCTGTACAAGTTTCTCATTAATCAGTTGATTATTGCATCTTAGGGACTTCCTAGGTCTTGAAAAGCTTGTATTTCTGAAACTGTTTAATTGTTCCAAATAGTGTGTGTTTTGTGTCCTCTTCCTATTGTCAAGAATTCCCATCTCAGGGAGGACTCACCCTTGGTGATGAAATAACCAGAAATGGTTTCCTGTGCATTCGGATGGGAAATTAGAAGTGTAAATATAAAATGGCTGCCTGTGTTTCTCAGATGGTGTCTCAGGAGGAAGTTAGTTCTTTGTTCTTTAAGAAATGATGGAAGGGTCAATGGCCTGTCTCCCTGTAGAAATCAAGGAATGCTGGTCATAGGAAAAGTGATGCTATCCATGCCAGTTCATTGCCTTTCACTCTATTGCGTTTCACTCTTAGAGAGTGTTAGGGTTTTCCTCAGTTACCAAACAGCTACATTTGCCAGCCTTTCTCCAGAAAAGATTACTAGAATGGAACAGGAGAAAGGTGGTGGTTTCAGATAGAGGGGTATTATGAACGCATGTGCCTTATTTCCGTGAGTAATATATCACCTGTTGTGTAATGCCTTTCACGCCACCTGTCTTTCACACAACGAAGGAAAACAGTAAATGAAAAAAGCCAAGATACAAATTTTCCCCTATTTCACCAATGAATTTGTAGCCGGTTTTGTTATTATATTTGAGAGAGTCGGTTGTGTGGTTTTAGGCTCACTAATGCCTTTCAACTCTCCAGCTTAGAAGCGGCCTATCACTTAATTAGCTTGTGTTTTGGTGCAGGGCACATGGACCAGATGCAGTACTGATGTCAGAAGGCAACCGTCCTGCTGAGCTGACCCAATCCCAGATGCTTCACATTGCCCAGCAGATTGCAGCTGGTATGGTTTACCTGGCATCACAGCACTTCGTGCATCGGGATCTTGCCACCCGGAATTGTCTGGTTGGTGAGAACCTACTGGTGAAGATTGGGGATTTTGGGATGTCTAGAGATGTGTACAGCACGGACTACTATAGGGTAAGTGAACTGCTGTAATTGGTCATATCCTAGGTCTTGTTCAGCCATCTTACCACATTGATGTGAATGATTCTGCTTTTACACTTGACCATCTGTTTGTCAGGTAATTTAGAGACTGGCATATGGAGAACCTGGTTTTGAGTTACAAAGTTTTGGTGCATTTGGAGAGAGTTAATCAGAGTAAGATTGGCATGTCCTGTTGTTATATATGTTGGCTTTATATTCTAATAATAAATCACAGAAAGGTCTTTTTCTCTGGGCAGAAGTTTTGTGTGTTTGCTTGGTCTTCGTGAAGAAGAAGCAGCAGTAGATAAAAAGGAAGAGTGGGTAATCAAATTTGGCCCAACACTTTGAAGTTATTAAAATATGTTTTTATAAAGGAAATTTTAACTTATGGCTATAGTATAATATTTCGGTTTAATAGAGGAAGTGTAAGTACTGGATAGCAGCACTGAACCAGTTACTTTCCTCAGGAAGAGACTAGGTGAGAAATTGTTGTATACTCAGCACCTGAAAGGCTGCCAGTAAGTTTTTCGTGCCTTAAGCTAGGTCTTTAGTCCTACTGCTTATGATTGAAGAGTTGTTTTGTGGTGGGTAAAAGCGCTTGTTCATTCTGGCACAGGCTGTTTTCCCTGAGCTTAGTTGCCATAAAATGATCTCTGAAGTTTGCAAAGGGCTTCTAGGAATGCTAGGATAAGCAGGACTGTGTACATTAATTACTGTTGTTGATATTGTCTTTGTACTATGTGGCAGGTTATGTAGTTGACAGCATTTGCGGTTTGCTACTACATTTGTGATTTTGTGTTTGGAACTGAAGCTATTAGGTGTTTGTGGCTTGGGGAAGGCAATCTGTGGCCAAACCATTGGTTTGTAAACCCTGTTTATCCTACAAGATAAGCCACTCATCATCTTTAAGCACATTTTCTGTATCTGCGTCTCACACGACTTGTTGCCAGTGAATTCCTTACAGGCAAAATGAAGGCTTCTTCCTTTTAGCCACTCAATTTGGGCTGCTGTGTCCATAAAGGAGAGCATCACCTCAGTGTCAGTGTTTGTGGGATGCCCAGAAAGAGATTGTCTCTACGTCCCAGCTGAGGCTGGACAGGGCAGAGGAAGCTACACACAAGAATTACTGTTGAGTGTTGTTTCAGCTTAACCACTGAGAAGTAAGTGTCCTCTGTTCTTTGTCTTTTCTTTCAAAAGGCAAACCTAGTATTCAGTAAACACAAGCCAGATTCCTCTTCTATTTTGTTGTTTTGGAAACTTGACAATGCAAGCTATTTGGTCAATGTAAAACAATCATGACTGCACTTCAGAACTTGGAAAAATATGCAGAATGGTAATCGCTGCCTCTGTTTGTGTTTGCAAGGACACCAGTGAGCACCAAAGGCCAGGGTTTCTTGATTTTGCATGTGAAGTACGAGCAATACTTACTGGGCCTGGAGGTCTATCTCTGTTCTGTACTTCAGTGAGATTGGATTTGTTTACCATGTTTGTCATTACGCTTAAGTATGAATGTCCCTGCTTAACAGTAAGTGTTTGCAAAGGCCTTGATAATCAGAGGCAGCATTTTTGAACAATCAATGTTCTGCTTATTTTTGGGAAAAAAGATATCTCCCTGCTGCAGAAAAACTATCTGCAAAAAGGGATGGAAGCTAAGTAACCATATGGGCTTCCTGGGGACGACTGAGGCCTGGCATAGGCATGTGACAGTGTACTGACTGTGGCATCGTCTCACTTGCTCATGTACCTCTGTGTCTAATCCTTGAGTCTTACACATAAGCACTCAATCAAAGCATTACTCAATGAAGCACAAATTTAGAACAAGACCTGGAGAAAGCAGGGGTTCACCAAAGGAAATCTGGGTAACCTGAGTAGTCCTTGAGTACTTCTCAAAGGACCTCATTCCAGGGCTACACTGCATTTTTCACTGCCTCTTATACAGAGTCACTCTTCTTTCCTTCTTCTCTCCCTCTTCATCACTTTCTTTGAGGCCAAGGGAGGATCTGTGAGGTCCAGGGTGTCATAAAGGAGAAGAAAGAAGGAGTAGTGTGAAGAAGGTGCAGTCATAGATGTGAGAGGTGGGACGAATGAGGCAGGAAAGGTAAGTGTAGAGAGATGTTAGTAAAAGACACAAGAAGAGAGAAAGAGGTAGACAAGTGCCAGAGGGGATGAATGAAGATGTAAAGTAGCATGGCTCCATCCAAATTGGTGGTGTAAGATTGCAGTATGATGGATGCATGTGAAACTTACAGTTGGGTAGTCACTTGTTCTGCACAGTGAGAAAACCAAGAAGGACCATTTCTCTGGCCCCTCATGTTCCAGCTGGCTTCTAGCTGGTGCAGAGGAGGGACTAAGCCACAGCTTGCCATGCCACTGCATTTCACAGTGATAAACGTTGCAAGTTACAGTTGAGCCTGTGAGGTTTTGGCCTGCCCTGCTTGGGCCATATGTGGGCTGGTCAGAAGCTGGTCATGAAACAGTGAAGGCTCTGATGACTTTCCAGACAGTTGCCTGGAGAATTATATCTGTGGCAAGCCTAAGTAATGAAACTGTCAGCAGTGACACTGGGATGGCACTGACCTGGCACTGCCCTACCATACCTAATTGTTTATGGCAGGCTAAGTCTTTTTAACGGCTCATGCTTAATCACATACATAGAAGCAATTCTTCCTCAACCTTGACAGCTTTATCTGATGTTTGTTGGAAGGATTTACACAGCTCCAAAAAGCTCTGCAAGAAATGGTGCAGCATTTGTGTTTATTAATACACTGGAATCAGTTTTTTGGGATCCTACCACCCTGTCAGTATGTTAGATTTGCCCAAGATGATTATTTATAGCTTGTTTCTGTAAGATAAGGATGATCCCCAGTCCTTTTTCACTGTTAGACTGTTAATGACATTCTGCGTTATATCAGCTCAGTTGTTAAGAGATGCTTCAGGGAAGAGGGGGAGAGAAATAACCCTTGGACTGGGAATACATGTGATGTGTGGCCCTGATTGCACAAGCTTTCCTTTTTCTCCTCCGTTCTTTTTTCCTTTCTTTTTCATCAGGCAGGAATCTTGTGGGTGGAGGGAGCCCTGGTGTACATGCTGGCATTCAGTGTAACAGCAATAGTTTTCAGTAGTCAGACCAGATGAGCCCGGGGACATGTAGAAATGGCAGTGGCTTTTCTTACCCAGCACTGCTGTCCACCCCAGGCCAAACTAAAACAACTGTCAGGTAATTAGTTTGGCCTGTGTGCCAAACAGCTCCAGTGACACTCTGCTGCACTGCAGTCCTTGTAGCACAGTGGATCATTTCACAAAGTTACTTAACTTGCAGAGATTAGGTCTCAGGTTCATTAGGGACTTTTATTTGTTTTGTTGATGTCTGTTTTTTGTTGTTTAGACTTCCAACCTCCACAGGTTAGGGTTTCCCATCTTTCCCTCCAATACCCAAGTAGTGTGACTCAGCAGCAGCTTTCAGTGGCTTAAAGTATTGACACTGAAGCACAGGAACAACTACTTTGCTAATATTTGTTCTTGCAGTCAGAGATAATATATCAGGCCCTTTTTAGGCTTCCAGTTCAGGTTTGCAAGTGATTGCTCACTACTTGGTCTTAACATACTTTTCTGCATTTCTTTATCATAAGCAAAAAGCTTAAAAAAAAGAAGAGAAGTTGTCTTATCCCAATACTTGGAAAAAACTTAACAGGGATATGCTTTAAATATCCAGCTTGGTCAGCCAACTACAGGCTTGAGCCAAGATTTTGGATGAAACTGTGATCTCACTGGAGTAAGCAAGAACTTTGCCATTAACTTCATTAGGACTAGAATTTCACCATTCCACGTTTTTATGTTTGTCCAGTGCAGGATGGAGACTCTGTTTCTGATTTAGATTTATGGAGCTCAGTTGTGTAATCCCTATTTAGCTATTGTATGACTTATTTGCCTTTATGCAACTGCGCAAGGAACAGTGGGGAAAATAAGGACTCCTTTCTTCTGCTTATACAAACCGTGCAAGGATCTGTCAGAAGTCTGGGGATATTAGTTATGGAATATGGATCCATCTTCCTTTAGGCCCAGCTTGCCCCAAAGGGATAGAGAAGTTCATAACTCTCAAATTAGTTTCCTCCACTTCTGGCACATATGGGGCAGAACACCAAGAGGATGTGTTTCAGTTTAAAGTCCAGTGACCCAGTTTCTCTTTAAAATCTTCTGCGTATTTTGTACCATGTTTTGCTATTTATAGAGAGCATAGCATGTATGATTGGAAGAAGCAACATAGCTTGCTGAGCCCAAGCCTTCCACTCTTGCAGGAAGCCATGAAGTAGGTGTTAAGGGTAGGAGGAGCTACAGGAACCTCAGACTTCCTCAAACCACATGGAAAACTCCAACACTCATTAACACTTTAGACCCTTCTATATAAGGCACCAAACCCCATAAAAATTTCAGTCTGCTGGGGAAAAAAGGAGGAGATGTCAAGCATATCAGCAGTGTCCTAGGCCCCTAAAGAGAAATTAAGTTTGGCAAAATTTCCTGAGAGATCTTAGGAAGTCACTCATTCCCGACACACAACAGGAGGTGACAGCAATCCCCATCAGTCTGTCTTGGTGCAAATTACCTTCTGAGCTGGCAAACTGTGTAATGCTATGAGTGCAGGAGCCAGCTGCACCAGTCTTAACGTGGCATTACAGGGGTCTGGTGATGCCCCTCAGAGCCCATCTGGCCCTGTCGCCTGTCCTCAGCACCTCAGAGCAGTGTGGGAACCAAAGCTGACCCAGCGCCAGATTATACAGCAAGAGGGGAAACAAAAATGCAGGCGACCAACACAAGTCCTGAAGAAAGACTTCAGTTACATAAATGAATATGGAGCAGCCTGCAGAAACTCTGACAGGCTGCTTCTCAAATGTCTCTCAGGTATACCACAAAATTGGATAGCAGCAGTCCTGTGTCTCTGAAGCTTGAATTTCTAAACTCCAGGATCACTCCTATCCTGTCATGCAGCCACTTCCATCAAACTGGATGTTGCAAATAAGTAGGATACTGCTGCCAGGGTTTCCCCGGAAGACTGTCCTAATGGCTGCAAATTTTCTTTTTTATCAGCAACCTGAATTAACTCATGACCAATGTGCACCTAGTTGATCACATTATTCTTTTCCCTTCCTAGCCTTTACGTCTCAAGTGTATTTAGAAAAAGTACTTCTGTCCCCTCCCAGACTATTTTGGAGGGTTAAAGAAGGCATACTCTCAGGAGAACAGGTTCTTCATTTTTCTTCTCCTCATAGTAGCCTTCTCCCGTGACTTTCAGTGTGTGAAACAGCAGTTTTGGTGTCTCTTTCTGGTACAGACATCAGTAGGACTGTGAGCAGTGTTTTCCAAATGAGATTTTGCCCGTTCTTGGACCAGAGGTGCTTCCCAGCCTCCAATACAAACGTGCCGCACAGGCCATCCTAGACTCACATAAACTGTGTCACTGGCACACAGTCTCTGTACTGTCAAACAGTGCCCTAGGCCATTCTCATCTTCCATTCCTTCCAAATGAAGAACATCCCTTTCTTTTGAAGTTTTTGGTTTCAATCCCTCAATGAATGACCTTGCAGTTCATACTGGCATATTTTGTACCTCTAGTGGTTGAGAAAGACTGTTGACTGTCTTTCATTTTTAACTTCTTTGGGGGTGCTTTTAAAAAAATTAAAATTCAGGTTTTGTCTAATTTGGTGGTGAGTAAAGAACTAGAGAAATAGAATCATGGTACCAAAAAAATAAACAGCTGAGGGAGTGAGAAAGATTTGTAAGGAAGTTTCCTAGATTTTGTGGCTTTGTTTCTTAATGTTTTGGGTTTTGATCACTTCTAGTTAGTGTTAATGTTAAGTGAGTATTTTGGGAACGGGTGTCTTTTCAAAACACGGCGTTCCCATGCGCTTTCAGTTAAGACGTGAGAAGTTATTACACTTCTTAGCCTCCCAGGAAGACTTCCAGAAAAACTAAAGATTACACAATTCACTATTCCAGGATGATTTTAAAAATACTCATCTTTCAGACCTTCTCTCTACATAAAAAGGTCAAAAACCTTTTTGAGAAACCATTTTGACACTTGGGAGTATTATAGTCCTCAGCAAACAGTTCTGATTCTGATCTCCGCTGTTGCTTAGCAAACCCAGAGTAGCAGTTTGAAGACAGTGAAATAACATTAGTATTAGTGAAATGGCAAAGAGCATCTTGCTAGCTAGGCATAGTCCTTCTTTTGTGTGTGAGCCTAATATTGTATAGTGCTGTATTTCTGGCAACTGCATAATACACTTTTCTGGTGACTCTCTGTATGAAACATTTGCTAAAAGATAGCGCTAGTAAAATAATCACCAGAGAGTGATCTCACTTAAGCTATTTCCAGTATCAAATGCCTATTTGCAAACAGAATTAATGCATGACAGCAAAGGGCTAAAAAAAGGAAAGGCTGGTTTATCATTATTTGGGCTGTAACTAGCCAGGCAAGCACCACAATACAAATGTTTACAGTGAGGAACAAGTGTCTGTCTGTTCTGAAAGGGCAATAGCAGCAAACACCTGCAGGTCTCAGCTGTCACTACAGAGATGAATACCTGCGTGGGGGAGTTTGGAGGAGGCTGCACTAAAGAAAACAAGAAAGAGTTACTGAGAAGTCAAGCAGCTTGTCAAGGCATCCTCGTAGGTGTGTGTATTGAATTGTCACAGTTTGAAGGCACAGTTTGAAGACTTTTTATTAGCTGCTATTTTTGCATCCATTGCTCAAAAGGAAATTATCTGCTTCCCTACATGGACTTCTCGGCTCTCCTCCTCCGTCAGAGGCTCATTGCATCATGTAGTGCTGGGGAGGACAGAGGGTTCCAGCAGCCTTAGAGGACGTGCACAGATGATTTCATGCAACTGGAAACAATACAGGAAATAATGGACCAACTAGAGAGATGTAAATCCGAATTAGCTGCCTTGAAGTCAGTGCAGTAACTCTGAACTTAAAATAACATAATTGCAAGCAGAATTAGGCCTAATGATTTTAGAGGCGTTTTAAGAGCCTTCTAAATGTCACCGCAATGTCAGCATTTAGAAACTTTTATGCACCAGGGCATGGCATTATCCTGATGCTAAAGGATTAGCAGCATGGCTTGCTGCCTGTTACTACTTGCCTATGCCAGAGTATATTCTATTGTGTGCAGGAAGCATGCTCTTTCCCCAGCTCTTACTTACACATCGCTGACTGCTGGTGTTTTGTCTGGAATTGCAGTTTTCTAACCTGCTCAGTTTTACACAGAGAGGCCAAATTCAGCTTCATGTCAAGCAAGTACAGTTCCATCTTTTTTAGCATGGCTATAGATTTAGTCACTTCCCAAGTGAAGTTTTCTCATCATCTTCACACCAGGGTTATTGGTCTTACTTACAGTTCTGTTTCTATCTGTTTTCACTGACGCAGATCAGAAAAGGGGAGTCCAAGAAAGTTTTCCATATTAGTACTAGGAGAACGAACATCAGATGTCCAGCATGTGTAGTGTGCTGCATTTAAGAGTGAGTTCTTACTATAGTCCATCTTGCAGGGTTAATGACAAGACGGTAATACAGAAAATGAGATTTTAAACTGGGAGGCTGTGACATACTTTGTTTTGCCAGATTTAAACTCTCTTTCATATGAAAGGTGCAAGTGGGAAGCCAGCTCCATGGCTCCTTGAGCACATTCTTCTTCAGTCTATGAGATCAAAGAGTGTAGAGAGGACAGAAGCATAAAAACATAATAACTAGGTAGAAAAATGGAGCTGATTAAAAGGCAAACTAGAGCAGAGCGACCTTGCTTCTGTGACCAGTTGCTTGATTACCCATTGAATTTGGATGTCTGATTATTCTTTTGTAAATCTACCCCCACAAGACTTACACCAGCTTGGTTCTCATGCGGGATGTCAAGAAATAGGTTCATCTTGAGAAAGTAAGTTCAGCCAGGAAGCAGCACGTAGAAACATATGCCAGGAAATGCAGAAATCCTGTTGAACCATACTATAGCTAAAAGCTCTGAATGTATGTCAGTGAAAAACTTAATCAAAGTGTTTGGAAATTTTCAAATGCAAATTTTCCCTCTGTTTGCTTCTGTTGAAAGCTTTGAGAATTTACTGTTTGGTCTCATCTTGGTTATAAAACAGATATTACAGTTTTCAAATGGATGGAAATTTGGGGTTTCCCACCCCATTTTTAAAGCATGTTAATGGTGTGGTTTTCAGCGGGGTTACTCCTGCTGTACGCAGTCGGTAAGAGCCTTGCGCTCCATATACACACCTATAGAACAGCAGGAAGTTTACAGAGTCAGCATCACCGGTGGCTGACACAAGCTTTTCTGTTGAGGGGCTCTTAGCACAGATGTTCATTAACTTAAAAAGTCCTTTTAAAATTATATATACAAAACTGAATCATTCTCAAAAATAACCACACATATGGATATAAATTGCAGGAAAGCAATGATTCACACATTGAAATTAGCTTTACGAACCACAATTTGGAGAGATTTGCAGAACTATGATCGAAATCGTTATCTTTCCATTAAGTAGCAGCAGAGCCCTACAAAACCATTTTTGCAGATGCTGAAATGATTTGACCGCTGTTTAGACGTTTAGCACATAAGAGGGCCGTGTCCTCAGTCGCAACCCTGTTCACAATTTGGTGGACTGTAGTTGAAGTTGAAGTATCGGTGGAGACCTTTTCCATTGACTTTACTAGAGCCAACGTTTTGTCCGGGCCTTTAGAAAGTGAAAAGTTTACAGGCAGCATTTTCTAGAGACCAGGCACAGAATGGCAAGAGAAATGATAAAGTGATTTCTGTAGTTCTTCTTGCAGACCATTAATGCCATTTAGTAATTGTGGGGAGGAATGATGTGTAAATATCTGGAGAGAGCAATACTGTACTGTAGTGCTACAGATTGTCACTTGCAGCAGGAAATCTGCAAAGCAAATGACAGAACTCCAAAGGTTAGCAGCTGAAGCTGTTGACTTTGTGATGTGCGATGTGCACAGTGTGAGGAAAAGATGATGTGGGATCAAAATGAGAAAAAGATCTCTGGGAGCACTGTGAGCACAGTCAGAAATGGAAGGGGCAGCTCCTGGTTGCTGCAGAGCACTGGTGCACCTTGTGCGACGGCGGGACTGCCCCCAGGGATGTCGGGGACAGCACAGAAAGGCCACCCAGAAGGAGCAGGACTAACCGAGAATTCTCCTTTGAGGACCGGTCACAGAATCAGCTCCCAGCAGAGTCTTTGCAGGCTTCCAGCTGGAAGGTTTTCTTATGCAAATAGCTTCTCTCCTTGCAATAAGGAAATCAGTTGCTAGGCAGTTTTCCTAAATATGCATTTTTTCTTCCTGGGCCTGAAGAACAATGGGCACTCTTTTGGCTCACAGAACTCAGGAAGCATGGAAAGGAAGAACTAGACAATTAAGACTGTGAAGTGCTATGTGTAATGGGATGGATCGAGAGGATGAGAGGACAGCATCAGCTAGTAATAGAGCAGAGCCTACCAATCTGGCTCTGTAGATTGGTGCATGCATAGCAAAGAGCTACTGATGGTGAGTGGAAATGGGAAACAAGGGAAGCAGTGTGTGATACTGCTTCTCGTTTAGATCTTCACTGCTCTCTGGGTCCTTCGGCTCTCTGATGGAGCCCTTGGCCATTCAGGCAGCTTGCATGTGTCCACTCCAATATGGAGGGGAAGGGAAATCATTGGCAAAGACGAGGTCAATCCAAGCCTGTTCGCATTGGTGACAGAGAACACGGACATGTTTTAGGTTCCCTATGTAATGCATATGCCTTTGTGAAGCTTTTTCAATATCAGATGTCATGAGTAGTACTGCAGTTTTTGACAAGTTGTCAGGATCAGCTCTCCAAGCTTCCCAAAAGGTGAGGACCCCAGAACTGACGTGATTCTGCATCTTGCAGACTCGGGAACTTTGTAATTAGACTTCAGAGATAAGTTGGCTTTGCATTAATCTAGTCTTACATAAACCAGAACCAAAACACTTACAAAATTCTGTCAAGCTTCTTAGCTGTGGCCTAACTTTAGGAAGAGATGAAGGCCTGATTTAAGGTGAATGAGGGAATATGCCTCTGATATCAAGGACAGATACAAAAAATTAGAAAATATCATGGTGACTCAAATGCTTCTGTCTCCACCAGGCAGGTAAACAAATCTGCAGAAGAAAAGCCACATGAGTGGGAAGTAACTTCGTTCTTCCTGATGTACTGAAATGCTTTCAAGAAACATACGTAGCTTAATACCCTTGAATTTACTTTCTGAAGTTATTATTTATTTGTCCCTTAACAGTATATTTGCAAAGCTGCTGTCCAGCCCTTGAAGATTTCAAGAGCTTGCAATAAATTTGATACAGAATCGGTTCCTACTTCTCTTCTCCAGTTCATCTCGTCCAGGGCTTGGTACTGCAATAGTGATGCCTCATGTCTTTGGTTTGGGAGCAGAGTCAGACCCATTGAAATGCTCAGATAAGAGGTACCAACCATGAGAGGTGATGCAAATGAAGTTTCAAAATTATTCCCTTATTTAGTCTTACATCTTTATGTTATTCTCCAGTGAGACATAAAAGTTACCTTAGTTTAAAGTCTATGGAAGCATAACTTTGCTCAAGTTGCATCTTCTCTCTTTGCTGATCAATGTAGTTAGCTTTTAAATTGTATTTTAACTCTTGATTTGACCTGGAATAATCATGGTTGTAATTTGCTGTGGCATTTTTTTCCTTTGTGACAATCACGAGGAAAGACTGACTGAGTTTGATTTTGATTGCCGATCTATATTCCCATATGCATTAAGTGACCAGGAACTCTGCAAAATTGGTTGAAACTGATCCAAATTGGTAGCAAAACATATTAAATCAGAATGCTCTTTGAAATTAATTTTACTTCTGAGGAGTTTGCCTAAACCATCTTATTCAGAGTTGAGTCATGAAGAACAGGAATGTGGTAGGCCCCAGGTTACAGAGGCAACTAATGAATGGTCAGCAAGGATTTTCAAGAATCTGTATCATTGCTGATGTAGATGAGACCAAACCATTTTCAGCAACATTACATAAAATACATATGCTGCCATTTTTTTCACACTAGGAATGCTACAACATTGCTAGCTCTAATTATTAAAAGAAATCACTAATCTCTTCCCTACCCACCAACTCAGAACAGCTTAAATTCTTACATGTAAATAAGCAAACAAATGCTGGATTCTGTAAAGAGTCTTTTCCTTCCTAGGCCCTTTTGCTAAGGGCAAGAATTGTGAACAAGAAATATAATGGAGTAAGATGTGTATAATCAGGAGGCTGAAGAGCTATTCAAGCAAAAGGTCATTAGTGTCTCAGAAGCAAATGCATATGCACTGGCATGATTGAGAGCGTAAGCAAGAATTTTGTAAGTGTAAGAAGTAAGTCTGGAAAAGCCCTTTCGGTGGGAGCAATGCAGAGCACAAAGAAAGCCAACTACTTTCAAGGTAGAGATGGATACAGTTTGGAGGAAGTTTAAATGATACCCATGATACTTGGGGCTTGTCAAACCCTACTTTAGTCCTCTGTTCCATGTAGCGGTGTTCAGGCTTTTCTCCACAAGTATGAGTCCTGGAAGTGAATTGTTTTAAATGAATGTCATTTCAATTAATCACATAATCACATGCTTAGAAGCCAGGACTTTAAGGAAGAGCTATAGTGGGAGACTTGATAATAGCATAAAAGGCTGCAAATCTACATCTACAAAAAATAATGAGCCTTTGTAATAAAGGAGTAGATAATGAAAACAAAACAAATTAAAAGCCATTTAGGGATAAAGGAATCTTGAGATTGCAATACTTTAAAACACAAAATACTGTTTTTTCTGTTGCTATTGAAAATGAATATGTTGTAAGCAGGCAGTTTTGTAGCCTATACAATTTTTATTGATGACAGAAAAACACTGGTACGTATTCAAAGAATGAAAACTTGTCTAACTTCCAGACCAATGAGCAAACTGGCATTGACAGCACTGGGGGCAGGATTTTTACCTTTACCCTTATTAATTGCAAATTTTGATGGCTTTACATCTATTTTCACTTCTGTGTTCACTGCTGTATCTAAATGGTGAAAAAAAATCACATCAGCTTGTGATCCAGTCCTTGCATGCCACACCATGAAGCAAACAAATGGTTTGCTGGAAGTGTAAGTTGGTGGTTTTTTCAACTGGTATGTAAATGATGCAGTCTGAGCGTCCCTTAGGAGATTATTTTATAACATCATTTAGTCCATTCCAATGTGTGTGTGTGAAGGAAGTCCTTCAAATTATTTTATGACCTGCAAGATTATGTCTCTATAAATCTGGATTTAATGGTGTACACAGAAAAGGCTAAATCGTATCAGGGCAAAGAAATCACTTTCATTTTCTTTCTCTTTTTCTTCTTCATTTTCTTTTTTTGGTGATAGAATTTCAGCAAGATAAAGAACTATTCATTAAATATATTGCCAGGTATTCTTTGGTAACACATCAGTGTTGCCATTGTTTCACTGCCAGTATAAATATAAAGGGGAAGAAAAAAGAGGCAACATGAATGACAGACATGACGATTACAAAGCATTTGTCCTAATGTTTTTGTCATCTACCTTCCTCATACTGCCTCAGCCCAATCCCACAAAATAAAAATGTGATGTTATCTGGAGAATATAGATCCTTTCCAGATTGATTTACCAGATGCCTGTCACCAGCAAGTCACTTTGAAAGGCTAACTGATAGGCTGGGCTCTTTGCAAGTTACTGCTCTGCATGCAGTCCTTTTGTAGCTGATTATGCTGCCAATGTTATTTTCTGACTGTGAGATTTAGTGCAGCATAGCTGGCTGGCAGTATCCTTGTAGGAGATTTTTCTTGCTTGTGAGCTGAGCGAAGGGCAGGGTCCTGCATTCCTGGCAGCCTGTCATATGCATGAGCTGTTTGTTTTTTGGATTCAGAAAGCAGAGTTTTAAATCATCTTTAGCAAAACAAGACATGGAGAAAAAAGAGAGATCAAAATAGAGCTGAATATTTCCTGTCATAATTTTGGCAGCACGTCTCGTCTCGTCTTCTACATTGAAAGCACCAATGAAAAAGGGAATTTTGCAGTTTTCAGTTTAGTGACTTTTCCATGCCCCTTGAGTATCCTCCCATATTCTAGGACTGGTTTCTCATGCCATATCAGCCATTTTTTAGAGAAAAGAATCTAGTGTTGAGTACTTGTGTGGGAAGAGCATAACTATGTTAAAATAAAGCTCAATGCCCATACACAGTGAGTGGAATGTGCCCCTCAGCAGAAAGCCGATAGATACTACTTGAATCTACAAAATTAAGCTTCTAGATTGTTTAAGATACACATCTGCAGAGGGGAATTCTGTTGAAAGTGATTGAAAGATCCATCTTACACAACTCCTAACTGTTTGCATAGACACACACAGTTGTGATTTTTTACATCAGTCGTGCTTGGAGGAACATACAGTTTTGGCCAACAAATGTTTCCATGGCAGTTTGGAGAGGGACTAAATGGTAGGTTTGGAGCTGAGCCAGCTTGTATATGCCTACGTATTATGCAATATTAACCTTCTTGTTTCTGTCCCGATCAGCTTTGATTAGTAGAATAAAACACTAAATAGAAAAGGAGGAAACTGAAGGCTATGCTGTGCTACATGCAATAAGAAGTCATCCAAATACAGCTCTAAGCACAGCTAAAATGGCATAAGCTAGGAAATACAAAGGACTTTCACAGAGACTTTTATACAGCTCCACTGTGCGACATGAGACTGAAGGTATGTCTAGTCTGCAGGCACTGCTAGCTCTGAAACTGTGAAATGAGCCTGATGCAGACTGCAAAGATATTCAGAAGCAGGGTGAATGCCCCTTTTCTGGGGCATACACTTCTCTGCCTGTGCTACCCATAAAGTCCAAGCTAGCTGCCTTAATGGTAGCTTGTGTTTATATGTTCTCAGTCATGTCATCAGGGATATGGAAAACAGCATTATGTTAATTAACACAATCAGAAAAAAACTATGTAAATAATGCTTCTTTCCTAGTTATTCCTTTTAATCTGGCAGTATTTCACAACATCTTAATAGATTTCTTTAAGATAAAAGGCGGCAAAAATAGAAAACAAAAAAGGAATAGATCTGGATCTGTTTAGCCTTCCAGTTATATAAAGTAGGCAATTACTCTGCACCTGTAGTTGAATAGTTTCCTATTGTAAGTAAAGCTCACAGGGGTAGTGATGGATTTAAAAACTGCCTAGGATTCTGGGAACTCCTAGCTTTGCAGTAAATGTGACCTCAAAATTTTGGGAGTACTTGTTTTCTTACTGTCCTTCTACTGCTGTTTCAGAGGGTCAGCTCTGAGAATGGAGGGAACTAGTTGTTAGGATCAGGTTAAGTATTGTGGAAATGTGGATTTTCTTTAAATAAAGATGAAAAACGTAGTTGGAAGTTGTGTCCCTAAATCAGAGGAGAAGACGGGGAGCAATAGGTTGCAGAACTATCTGTGATTTCACCTCATAAAGGACACTGGGAGTAAGCAAAAACGCTAAATTGGGACAGGCTAATGGAGAAAGAGGGATACAGTGGAAAGTGCCAAAAAGCATTTGAGATTGAGTTTGAAAAGAATGTTAAAACAAACAAGAGAAGGTCCCTTGGCCATTTAAATGTGAAGAGGAGGAAAGTGTTACTGCTACAGATATGATGATGTGGGAAGGAGAGTTAGTTTGGCCTGGAAGCAAAATTAATTTTTAACATCACATCTTGAAAGGACAGTGATGAATATGAAGATATAGGCAAAGTGGCTAATGGGACTGAGACCATGAAGGCTAAAGCTGGAATAAACATAGAGAAGAGATCCTTGAACAATGTGGGACATGGACAGCCTGTTTTATGAAGGGAGACAAAGAGTTTGGCCAACTCTGTAAGGAGCATAACACAGCCTTGCTGCCCAAAGAGAAAGTCCTGCTCTCCTGCTAGTCTCCACAGCTAATTCCTGCATCATCCGCTTTTCTGCACCAGAACAGGTGTTTCTGCAGACACTGAACAAATTGTATTGATGAAAAAATTCAGCTGAAAAACAAGCATTTTTTTTCCTGGTTGTGGGTGGGACAGAATATTTCTCTAAACTGAACTACAGTACCAGGGCATTCTTGCTTAAAATCTTTGTTGGAAAGTCTAAAAGAACTGTGCTATATGAGCGCAGCAGAAGAATAAATAAACATCAGAGAACGAAAAATACTATTTAAACTAAAGGATGATGTTTGCATAAGAACAAACGAGTACAAGCTGGCCATGAACGAATTTAAGCAAGAGACTACAAAAAGATTTCCAGCCATCAGAGGAATAAGGTTCTTGGACAGCCCGTGAACTGAGAAGAAAACTCTCTCATTTTAAGATGGTACTGTGCAATTTATGGAGGGAATGCTGTGATGTAGGCAAACTGTGTGATAAGGTGCAACAGGACCAGAGGACTCAGCGTGCCCCTTGCAGTTCTTAGCTGGTACCTTGAAGCACATAAAGAACCAAAACTACTGATTGTGTCAAGTATTTGGTTCAGC
>NW_009612909.1:0-9171 GCF_000690535.1 Cariama cristata | reverse complement strand
AGCAGTGTCACATGAGTAGCAATTTGAGGCATAGATACTTCATTTTGTCTGCATCAGTTCACCCCGTCTTTAGTTTGCACAGAATATTCAAAATAGTTACTAGTATTTGTGAAAGACAGCTTAAAGTGGTTGATTTTTCATGACAAGCAAAAAGTTTTGAAGATAAAATATTTATTTATGAAAATATTTGCCAGTAGGTCTGCAACTGTTACTTGTAACTTCTTAGCTTCTCTGACTGCTTACGCAACCACACACACGCCAGAAAATCAGGCCTGACATTGTGTCCTCTCTGTGACTTTGGGAAAATCTGTTGTTTAATTCTGCATGCAGTCTCCCCTCCTTTCAGTTTGATTAGATTTAATTAGACTTTAACTCTCCACATTCCAAGCAGGTTGGGTTCTAGTTTTACAAATGCATCTGTGTGACCGTACATGGGCAGAGCAAATACTGCTTTGTTGTTTCCCAGTGTCCTCCATTTGTTGTTAGGTAAAGTCAAAAGAAGATTTTAAAGGATGAAAACATGCAAATAGTTGTTCTCCTGCTCCATCTGTATCTTCCTTCTATTTTCTTCACATTTTCATTTTTTTCAGGAAGGGTGACAATTTGAACTGATCTTTTCAGCCCAAGCCCATCTCAAGAACATAAGTGGCTTCTGTTTGTGACAAGGTTTAATATGACCCTTGCTGGTTCAGTGAAGGGGAAGTTACCTGTTAGGTCAAAAAGCTACAGCTTTGCATGCAAAGTGGTAGGAGCGTAGGGGCTTCCATGCTGGATTGTGCCAGGTTCTCACTGGAGTTTTGATGTATAGCAGATTCATCATATTCATTATGGCATATGTCCTGCTTCAAACTTCTTTCACAGAGAGCATGAAGCCATTGAAACCTTAACCACTGTCTAGGGCTTTCAGGTTCTGGAGGTCTGTTCAAATGCTGGAGATCCCTAATATGATGATGAAGGGAGCAGCAGTCCAACACTGCAGTGACAAACAGGACACTCATGGCAGTCTTCATGAGTCTTGCACAGTGGAGATGGGGAAATGGACAAAGGCTAGGTTTCCTGTCAGATATAATAGCAGAAGATGTAATAAAGCAAACCCATACCGGTTATTCTCAAAACATGAATGATATTTTTGTCTCACTTTTTCAACACCTAGAAAAGAGAGTATTCTGTTAGAAAGAGACCAGTGGAAGTTGCCTTAAAGTTCACTTGATGGTTCATCCTTCTTCTATTGCTGAGACTGGGAGCAGGTTGAATAGCATCAAGATCGGTTGCTTGATTCCCAGCAGATATCTAGGTGCATTGTTCTGGACTTTCTCTTCACTGGGAGCCTTGAGTAGCAGGAAATGCAAGTCCCCGTATGGCAGTGGGGCTTTTGCTCCACACTGAAATCCCAGAGAGTATCTCTTTGCAGCTGCAATTTTAATTATATAGGTTGATCCTCTTCCTTTTACAGAGCAATTACTCAGAATTTAAAGGGAGTCTGGAGACTTCTGGGGACAGGCAGGTTAAATTACAGTTATTACCAGGCAGCTATTTCAAGATTAGTACCCTCTGAATAGCAAATCCCCCACCCTCATGAAACACAAACAAAACAAAAAGTTTACTTGTCCTTCCAGAATTCTTCTGGCATTCAACTCTTAACTTGCAATTTCCAGCCCTTCACCTCAACACTTTCTTCTGCTTTGTAGAAAAAAACTAGTCAGATTTTCAAGTATGTCAGACTAAGGTCCTGAAATTAAAAGACACAGATACTCATTTTGTTTTATTAGGTTTTGATGTGTAAATGCTGAAATTGGTTCTTTCATGTGCATGAAAGAGCAGGCCGGTGTGCATACCCAAATCTGTCCATTGTTGTTGTTTTTACGGAGGTGGCTTGTTAAACACATAAAAGGTGCTCATAGCCTTCCCCACTGCATTGCTTAAGGTTGGGCTTGCATGTCTGCCCAAGGCACTCCAGCACACTGCTGAGAAGGGCTTGGCTCCCGCATCAGGATCTGGAGAAACACAAACTATGTTCCCGCCTGCCACAGCTCTCCCATTGTGTTCCTACCAAGGCAGCATATCCTCCTCCTGGGCATCCCACAAGTCGGATGAGCACATGTACTTCTGAAAGGCAGCAAAGAGGCAACGGGTTTGCTGTAACCACTATGCCAACGCTTGGTCCCAGTGCTGACGCTTTCTACGTTCTTTTAGTATAGCAGTTCAGAGACAGCATGGTTGTCTAGTAGATAAGGAACCAGGTGTCTCTGCTGCAATTTGAACCTTCCATGGTCAAATCCTGTTGCTGACACATTGCGGGGAACTATTAATGTTTGCATAAAGTTAGATGTGGAAGGAGTTAGGCAGGTGGCCACACACTGAATGATGAGATTAAGAAGAAATATTTAACAGTTACCCCATTCACTGAGCACAGTCTAGCAAATATACAGAATTAAACAGAAGTTCTTGGAAAAACATTATTAGATCCTATAACTAAAAATGTTTTCCATAATGCATATTTAGATTGCTAATGACGCTGGAATCTTTCACTCCAGAACAAAAAAAACCACCCTTATATATCATACATGTGACATAAAAAATCTTGTTACAGAAATGACACAGATGCAGACATGTGACCAGTTGCACTGACGAAGTACATGCACAAATGCTTCTGCCTTTATCCACTACCCGTAAGCATGGTTGCCCACTCGGAAACCCAGCTCCCCAGGACTTGTTGTAAAATGCCAAAGATCTTATAACATTTCATTACATTTTAATTCAACGTGCAAGGGAGATTTTTCATTTCCCTACTAAATTGAAGGTTTAACCCAGTCCTCCTGGTGTGAAGGGCACACGGTGTATGACAATAAGCAATAAAGTGAGGGGCAAACTGTGCCCAGGTGCACTTTCAAAATTAGGCATGTCACAGATACATGGGGCTCTCCATTTTCACGTAATTCTCTCCGATAAGGCAGATAGTGTCCTGACTGTCCTGACCTGCCCAGGCAAGCCCAGTATGCACGTGACTCCCCAGGCTTTCTAAGAAATTACGTACCCTAAGAAATTAAGTGTAAATCACACTTGCTTGTAAGCTGTCTGCCCTCTCTCGGGCCATTTTTTGTGGGCATTTTCTTATGCTGTTTGTGAATCTATAATCTGTGGATGAGGCATGTTAGGGTGAATTCCTGCCTATTCTCATTACTATGTGTTTATGAACCAGTTGTTCATGAATTTGTCTAATCCTTGTTTGCACCTACTGACACTGTCTACCTTCATAACTCTGGCAGCAAGTTCCAGTAGTTTAATACTCATTATGTAAAAAAATACTTACTTTTATCTGTTTTGAACTTACCTCCTACTAATTTCATTGACTGTCCTCTTATTACAGTATTTCAGACTTTGCTAATAACAGTTCTGCAATTGCTGCTGATTGACCTCACTTTATCCATCACTTAATGATTTTGTAAGCCTCAACTTAAGCATTTTAGTTCTCCTTTTCTGTGCCTCTCCAATTACATTACAGCCTCCTTGAGCTGTGGAGACCAGAACTGCACCCAGCACTAAAGGTATGTGAGGGCCCATGGCTGTGTAAAGTGGCAGAATTATGCACTGTGCCCTGTTGTTAGCACCTGTGCTGGTGATGCACTATGTCTTGAGTGTTTCTGGCAGATGCTGCTCACTGAGCTGTTGGTGTCAGAGATGGCTCCAAAATCTCCTTCCCGAGTTGTAGCTGCCAGTGCTAGGTGTAAACATAGATTACAAGATTGTTGCACCTGTTTACCATGCATGTAGTTAACTGCACTGAAGCTCACCTGCTGCCTGCTCTGTTTGGTGAGATCCTTCTTACAAAAGACTCTCCAAGAATTTAGTATCACCCCAACACTTGGACTAATTGACAATGTCTGCCCATCTCCAGGCCATTGATGAAGATGTGGAATGTAGCTGGCCCTGACATTGACCTCTGGGGACTGCACTACTGCATCCTCTCTATCCTGAGGACTGACCTTGAAGTCCTGCTTGCTGCTTCTTGTCCTTTAATCAGCCTTCAGTCCCTAAAAAGGCCTTTCCTAAACCTTGCAGCAACTTAGGTTTTTTTAATAACCTTTGATGTGGAGCCTTATCAAAGGTGTTTTGAAAATATGCTTTGTCTGCTGGATCATCTTTGTTCATACTCATCCTGATGCCTCTGTGGGCCACCACGAGGCTGGTAGAGTGAGATCCCTTTCTACCAAAGATTTTGTTTCCCACTGTGCTCAGAAAGATACAGACAGACTCTTTTTATCCATGCATCAGCTCTCTGGCAGGGTCGCTGTTCTTAATGATAGTCATACACCTGCAGTTTCCCACCTGCATACCTTCAGACTCAGGTGAATGCCATTTGGTTGTGGTGACATTAACCACCAACTTCTCTATTTGCTTGAAAATAAATCTTTTTCCGTTCCTGTAATACTGTAACATTTTCTGTTTCAAACATATTTCTTCTTTAATAAAATTGCTCTCAGTTGCGTGAGAAGGGAGGCTTACACAAATGCTGCAAACCCTGTAAAACAGTTTTCTCTCTTAGGTTAGGCATTCTTGTAAGTGACTTGCAAACACTTCTGCACTTCTTCATCTTTTATGCACCAATTTGTGCTGTAGTAGCAACTTGTGTGTGACAGACCTAGTCTACTGAAATTTGTAATGGGGCAGTCCCTTTTCAAGTCAGTGAGAATTCCGTCTTCTTGATGGCAAGATCAGGTGCAAGACAACATAAAGTCACTAATAGAAAAAATCCAAGCAAAAGTCTCCTTTGGCTGGCCTTAGCTCAAGAGGAAGTATCCCTGTGGGAAGCAGGTTGGGCTGCCCTTAGCTGTCATGCCTAAGACCTGTCTCACTATGCTGCCTGGCCTGCACTGCGGTAGATCCCCCTGCCTCACAGGCATACCAAGCAGGGCCTTTGTTGGGTGTCTTGGGTACTTCAGCTCCAAAACCCTGCACGCTTCATGGCACGGCACATTCTGGCTTGGATCTGAAGTAAACTCCCAGCATTAAGCTGGTTGTTCAAGTGGTTGGGACAGAGAATGAGAGTTGAAACCTTTGTTACGTCCCTTGCATGAGAGGGTCTGCCTGGGACATAATCAACTCCGTCTAGTCTTCAAAAAAGTGCTGACCCAGTGGGGTTTTTTTCTTCCTTGTTTTGTTTGTTTTTGTATTTTTGGGAGCATGCCAGTTTCACTGACCTTCTGAGGGCTCCCTGCATGAATAAATCATATCATGGGGAACTTTACTTAGAAAAAAGACACCCAAGGAGATTCTCCGTTGCTGGCCTGAAAGCTTACAAGGAGTCTGGGTGCAAGTGATGGTGTTCTTCAAAGGCTGAAATGTGGGTGCTAACTCAGATTTATGTGTGCAGTCATCTTACCCCCATTATATGCCCAGAAATCCTCAGAAGGTAGAACTGAGGACAAAAGTGCAGTTCCCATTGCCACATGGCCTGAAGCAGGGTCCAGAATGTTTTATGGACCCAGAGCTGGAGTTGAATTAGGTGCCTGCCCAGAAAAGGCATCAGTGCACACAGACGGTGCCACAAAGGCTGCTTTTCCAGGCGACTGCAATCCTGCAGCTAGCCTAGGAAAGGGAGGCAGAGCTGAAAGGCTGGGCACAGGATCACAGCCTAGGCAGGCATTTGTCCTCTGCCAGCTTGTGCTGTGGAGGGCCTGAGGCCCCTTGAACCTTTTGCTCACCGTAATCAACACTTTTTCTGGCTACAAACAGCCATTCAGATGTGTGAGCCATATTTGGGATTGTCAGAACCCCTTTGATGACATGGCCTGTGCTTGCATTAGGAGTATTTGATCCAGACTGTAAGTGGATGGGAGGGAGGGGGTTGAGAAGCATTTGAAACATTTTGAGAAAAATGTGGGTAATAGAGGGTTAATCTGTTTTTCCTCTGAACGTCTACTTTCTTATGCCCAGTATACACTCAGCTTGTGCAGTGTCTTGGCAGAACAGCCCAGACCTGCTCCCACCACAGTCAGCATTACCCCTTCCCACTCCTCCACCTTTACACCCCCTCGAGCATCCCCTTTTTTGAGCTTCACCGCCGGAATCTTCTCCAAAGGTTGGTACAGCAAGTTCAGGGCGTTTGGAGGCTTGGTTTCCATAGCAGCCGGGCTCCTCTGCTCCCAGACGGCAGCTCAGGAGGAGGCAGGAGGGAGAAGAGAAAGTCGTTAAATGTGCCAATTAGTATGCAGGGCCAGGGCTGCCGTGGCAGGCAGTGCTCGCAAAGACGGGCAGCAGTAGGGCTGCCCTGGCTGCACAGCGGACCGAGAGAAGATGGAGTCACAGGCATTCGGCTACAGCAGGCAGGAGCTGAAGGGCAGCTGCCCCTGGCTGGAGCAGCGAGATGGGTACCACACCAGACCCATACCTGCCCTCTTACATATGTGCTCTCTGGCATCATTCACGCCCCGCAAGCTAAATGCCCCAGAAATAGAGAAGCCCCTAATTTCCTGTTGGGCAGGAACAGGGACAAAAATTACACATTCTGAAATCTGTGCATTTGATAACCAGTCAGGTGTCATGGTGACATTCAGCTGGAGAACTGCAGAGAGGGGAAGGAGAAGCGGAACTTAACTCAGAAGAATTTACAATATTTTCTCTGCTGCCACTTACCTTGTAGCACATGGCAGGACGTGACTTTTAGAAAAGATGCAGCTTGGAGACCAGGGTGCATTTTCATGGGAACAAACGACAGGACTCTGCTAGATTCCAGTTGTGATGCCAAGAGACATGCTGCCCCCTCCTGTAGAGCACCTAGTTTCTGTTGGACATAGTCTTTTTCTTCATTTCTTGGCCTAGTCTGGTGGGGTTTTTTTATTTCCCTGTTCTGTTAAATGGTTGCAACATTTTGTCGTGGGTTGACAATGTTTCAGTAAGAGCTGCATGTTTATTTATTTTATGCAGCTGTACAGGAGCTATAAATGTTTTGCGATGTTTCTGAATAAAGAGTGCAATGTGACAGTTGGAGATTGTTAGAGGGATTAATTCTGTTGTGATATAGATGTGCTAAAATATTTAATCTTTAAAAGGAAAGCATTCTAAGTATTTTGATAGGACATTGACTGATGCTATTTCAGATTTTGCTTTTCTTTTTAACAACTGCTGATCACTTTCTCCCATCTTTTCACTTTCCATGGAAAGAATCTGCCTAGAGGAATTTCAGAAGGATTTGCCTATTAAATTAATCATTTTGTTGGTGGTTGTTTTTGTTTAGGCTGTAAGAGAATCCATTCCCTCCCCAAATTATGTTTGTTCCCTATGGTATGTTTTAGTGCTTTATCTGGGATCCAGTTGTTTTAAGACATGGTATATTGGTCTTGTGTGAAGCTTGCTTTGTTTTTTTTTCCTGTGGATCTCTGTAAAATGTGCCTTCCTTCAGTGCTAATCTTGAGTATCTGACTTGTACATGCAGCAGTTTTGAGCAGAGGAAGAATTCCTCCAGGAATTCCTCTTAGAAGTGATAATGGAAATAATTTAGACACTAGTGGTATTGCATTGAGCTGCTCCTTATGCCCCTGCCATCGTCTCACCGTGCCAAACTGCCCAGGACCTGAAACACACAAGGAATCCGCTGGATGTTGGGCTCCCTCATACTCAAGGAGGTGCCACTGACTGCAGGAAGCTGCCCTCCCAAAGCATAATGTTCCCTTCTGCCTCCCAGCCCTCCAGCAGCAGGCACTGCTGAGATTTTTCTTAACAGACCTCTGTAGGTCTTTGCGTCCCTTCATAATCAATTTAGAGGATGCACAATATCAAAAAATATGCTGTAGAATGTGTGACCTAAATTGAGTATCAGTTTTATTTTATTTTTAATTATCTGAGTACATTTTGTTTTAAGTTTCCATTCAAACTGAAATCTTTTGGGAGCATCTGGCTGTTTTGTTCTGCTGGAAAACGCCAACATCTTTCATTTCAAAATTTCTTTATCAAAACTGTTCCAAATACTTCATTATGTGAAAATGTTCAGTACTTTTGCCTGATACAGAATCAAAGGCATTTCAAAACATCAATAATTCTCACAAAGAGCAGAACTTCTTTTTTTGAACACTGTGGTTTTGTTGGATAGACTAATAAAGCGACTCTAAGTAGCCTAGGGAGAAGTTCATATAAATCAGTTCGGGTTTATTGGGAAAGAAAAGTTTAAGGGGAGATGTTCTCAGTCCAGAAGAGGTAAAAGGTAAACTTTGCTGCTGCCTTGTTGAGTCTTACTCTGTTTATCTCATCCTCACACTCTGATGCTTCTGGTACTTCTGAATCATGATGTATTAGCATGGTAGTCAAAAGTTATCGTGGTTCTTCTATGAATCAGTCCTTAGACTACATAATTCTTCTCTCTGCTTCTTTTTATTGGCAATACAGAACAAAAAGGTCTAGGGCTTAGTTCTACATGGACTGCTTCTGGATACCAATGCACAATATAAAAATATTATCCGTTTCTTCAGAATAGTAGAAAAAAGTTGAATTCTAGAAGCTGCATCCCAGCTCATGCTTACAGTTGCAGCTCGATCCTTCATTTAAGTTAGTGCATTTTTCTCTTTCTTTGCATACATAATACCTATTATTCTCATAATTAGTATTAACAGTGATAGTATTTTGTAGTATTAACATCAAATATTAAATTTTAAGTATATTTAAATATTAACCCTCTTGACAATATTAATGATAAGAAGATATTTCCATAATTATATCATCTTAAAATTAATTATTCTGGAGATGAATTTGTGGCAAATATGCTGTAGTGATTGACATCCATCCCAATGCTAATCACATAGAATCACAGAATCACAGAATGATCAGGGTTGGAAGGGACCTCTGGAGATCATCTAGCCCAACCCCCCTGCCAAAGCAGGTTCACCTACAGCAAGTTGCACAGTATTGCGTCCAGGTGGGTTTTGAATATCTCCAGAGAAGGCCCCAGCCTCTCTGGCCAGCCTGTGCCAGTGCTCTGCCACCATCAAAGTACAGAAGTTCTTCCTCATATTCAGACGGAACTTCCCGACTTTCAGTTTGTGCCCATTGCCCCTTAACCTGTCCCTGGGCACCACTGAAAAGAGTCTGGCCCCATCCTCTTGACACCCGCCCTTGAGGTATTTATAAGCACTGGTAAGATCCCCTCCCAGTGTTGTCTTCTCCAGGCTGAACAGACCCAGT